>NC_041400.2:134764188-134904188 GCF_900747795.2 Erpetoichthys calabaricus | reverse complement strand
ACTACTACTAATAATAGTAATGATAAAATAAAAACTGCTACTACTACTACTACTATTGAACATGCTTAATAAACATACTTAATGCATTAAATACAGGTCAAAATGAAACTGAATATCCAGATATTTAAAAAATGACCATGTGACTATATCACTTATGCTTATGAATTTATCTAAATTTAATTTTGTCCTCCTAATGACAACAGATAGCACTAAGGTATTAACTAAATCAGTAATGTTACACTGCAAAAAATTCCATATCCAAAAAAAATAGACAAAAAAATTTAATTGGGAGTTGTTTTGCTTTTATTTAGCAAAGAAATCTGCCAATGCAGTAAGTAAAATTCACTTGACAAGATTTCACCTTTTATTAGCTAACTAGAAAGATTACAATATGCAAGCTTTCAAGGCAAGTCAGGCCCCTTCTTCAGGCCTGAATATTGTAATGTTTCTAGTTAGTCAATAAAAGGTGTCATTTTGCTTAACTTCTCACCACATCCATAATGGCTAACACGGTACAGCACCCTAGTACTACTTGACAAGATTTCTTAAAGTAAGCTAAATAATCATAAATACAAAGTTTTTGATAAGTCAATAATTATTACAATTACTTACCTGAGTCTCTCTCTCTGCTGTTTGTTTTATTTCTGTAGACTCTGTGTACAGGACAACAGGGACGCTTTTTTTTTTTTTACTGTTTTCACTATGGTAAAAGCTGTAGCATAATGCATGTGAGCAATCTTATTAGAACATTTGACCTTGTTTTAAGTGTCAAAAGCACTGCTGTTATAATTTGTCTGTATATATTTATTTTCTGTTCAACCATTGCTTGCTGCCTTCAAATATTGTCACTTTTCTTTTTTTAATTGGTGATGTGTTTGAAAGATTGAAAATTGCTCCTTACATTTCTCTGTGGTATGCAAAAGACAAGGCGTAATGGCAATCAAGAGGCACTGCATACTAAATCAGAGAGTCAGAAAATTAAAAGATGAAGTGAGCTTCATGCAAAGTAAGTATTAGTGGTATAATGAATGCAATTCACTTTCCTGCCACTCCTCGTGTTTGCTGACTCTGATACAAGCAACTCTCAAAAAAAAAACTCTTGAGTTTTTTATACCTATCCTCTTTGTCTAAACGCAACTGTCCTGTTATTGCACTTTTGCATCAGACAAAAATTTCAAAGTGCTATAAGTAAAGTGTATCACCATTGCTTCCTGTCTACAAGTTGTCATCCTGTCCCCAAACTCTTTGTCAAGCTTTCTTTAAAGTTGTGTGCTAACAATATCCTCTACTGCATGTGGTGAGAGAGGACATGCAGGTGATGGGTGTAACAGAACAAGATGCAGAGGACAGAAATATATGGAAGAAGATGATCCGCTGTGGCAACCCCTAATAGGAGCAGCTGAAAGAGGAAGAAGAAGATTCCTTTCGATGTAGAAATACATTATTTATATTTAACCTTTTATGTCAAAAATACAAAACTATTTCTATTTTTGTGTGCCACTTTTGTAATCGATTGTTTTATTTATATAAATGGCTTTTTGGATTGCCCTAAGATCCATTTAATTCAGTCATCTCTGCAACAGATTGTACACAGCATACATCTGATTGGCTTTTATTGATTTTTGTACAAAACACCTGCATCTGCCTTTAATCCATCACTAAATGTACACATACAGTATATAACCCATTTAAAATAGTTTAAATGACAAAGATGTGCAGTAATGATCATGTTGGATGAAAAGTACAGCTTTTCATCACATTTTAAATACAACTTTACACTTCTGCAGTTAAGCAGCTATATACTGTTTTAAAAGGATGGAATTAATATCATCAGGCTGGAGAAGTGGTAAATAAAAAGGGAGTCAAATAAACTGCAAAAATGCATAGACAAAAACTAAACAAAAAAAATGGTAAATGATAGTTGATTTGTTTTTTATTTATTAAAAATATCTGCCAGTGGTGTAAGCAAAACCTACTTGACAAGATTTCTTAAAGTAATCTAAATAATCGTAAATAAATTTTTTTTGAAAAGTCAAAAAATCTTACAATAAGAAAAACAAGATTTAATGTCATGATCTAAATATTTTTCCATTTGTTTAGATTTCATTTTTTGCAGTGTATTTCTTTTACTTCAGTGCAATGAATGATAATAGCTGGTGTTTTGGGTGTTATGAAGAGGAATATGGTATGAGTTCATTTTATGCTGCAGATGACATGTCTCTTTTTGGAGAATGCTAGAGAGCGGAAGACATTCGTGCTTCATATTAATGAAGATAAGAATCCAGTCAACAAATCATTCATCTTTGATAAGCCTATATTTAATAATATACTTCATAATTTGTGTCCACTGCTGTAGAACGAGGTCTGCAATACCTTGCACAACATCAGGAGAAAGACTGCAGATGGAGCAAATGGCTTTTCATGGCCTTAGAGATAATGTTAATGACTAATGACATATTACTAGTCTAATGCCAGATGTTCTGGTCACTTATGCAAAGTAAGTTGTTCTGCTGTGAATTGCATTTAATGCAACAGCTTCTGGAAGTAGTTGGGAACAGTTTCTAGTACTATACTAGCAACAGTAGTACTGTTGTACCACTTCAGAACAGTCAGTGAACCAGTTACACAAGTCTAAAGTGGGGGTGAGGGTTGTCTAGGTTAATTATACAGCTAAGCTGGGGGGACTAGTAAATACATATAAGGCAAATATACATAAACTGATAAAGAAGGTTACACAAGTAGAAATAAAAGCCAGGGAAGAGTAAATGGGAGTATATAGGGTAGTTAAGTTATGGACTTAACTGCTGTCATTTTTTCAAAGACCTTAACTGATATTAGTTTGAATGTAAAAGTCAAAGTCAGGCTGGCCCTGAGCAACCACAAATATGGTACATGGCCATAACTGTAGAATCATGCAGTAGATTGATGTCAATATCTATCATTGGTGATACCATTTTCTACTTTCTGTATTCTTATCTCATTCCAGAGACACAAGAAGTAACTTTATCAAAATAAAGGTATGCTATAGGACAAGGAGGAAAATAGGAAACTGGGTTTTTAAAAACCTGTCATGATGATACAGTTGGAATTGACTTATATATCTGTTTGCTTAACCGACTTTGACCATTAAAGAGTTGCAGGGAGCCTTCTAGTCATCATGAAGCACAAGACAGAACTCTGAAATGGATGCCACAGCACATGTAAGACCATTTTAGAATATTTGTATATACTGATCCAAAATTATATAATTTTCCAGACAACTGCACCCATCCAAAGAGCTACTGGAGTATATCAAGATTTCTGGGTTTGCATGTGCTGCAAATGACAAACGCCTTATGTTACTCCCTAGATTTAAATGTTCATGTGCAACCCTTTGAGGATACTATAAACTGAAAATTGTAATATGACAGAGCAACCAGCGACTGAAAGTTAGCATAAATAAGCTTCTGTGGTACAGCATGTATGAGGAATCTGCAGCACACAAAGAAAACCTACATGGATATTCAGTATATAAAGTCAGTGTAGTTAATGGCTAGTCCAAGGATCAAATATTGTCTCTGGGGCTGAGAAGAACTGATATCTGTGTTGCCTAATTTATAATCTATTAGCAATAATGATATAGAGACAGAGATCTTAAAATAATATGAGCAGAGCTTCAGTTTGAATTTGAAAGTCAACGTAGATGGAGACTTTTGACAATCCCAAAGAGCAGAATTTGTGTTTACCAAGAGTTGCACAGCAGGGTTTTGGAGCAGTGAAAAGGTTAGTGTCTGAAAACCTTGTCTGTCTAACAGTTTGATATGATGTAACCACTGCAGACAGTTCTCCAGGAGTACTGGTGTAAACAGCTTTATAGGTCAGCAGCAGAGTTATGAAGCACCATGGAGGATAGGGTAAGTAATCTGTAAACTGGTGAGTGTACCTGTAATAGAAATCAGATATTATGTGTTCAGCTGATATATGACAAAATCCCCCCACGTTCTGCATCCACTTATTCTAATAAAGAATTAGATAGAGGAATGGTGTACTGACTAAAGCAGAGCAATTTATATGCAAGTTTGCTGGTTCAATTTCCATTTGTACTTTACTATGTGACCTTCAGCAAGTTGCTTAAACTGCCTCTGCTCTAACTAAAAAATAAATTCTTTAAACAATAGTAATAAATCCTGTTCATGTAAGTCACTTTAGGTAAAGGCATCAGCAAGATAAACAGTAAAAATAAAAATAATAAACGCATGAGGAAGCAGTTATGATTGCTCTTTGTATCCAAATCTCTGCCACACACATAAATCTATATATGTTGTACATAAAGCTACATGTTTGTGATTGCTTCACTAACTGACTGGAAAGAATGTTTTGGCCATTTGCAGATGACTTAAAGAAAAATGATTTTCACTAATGGGGCTGAGAAAAATCCAACCTCAACAAAAAGTTGATTTAATCAGAATAAAAGTGAAACACCACAATGGTGTTTTACGCGTATTTGTTGGACAAGGACAATCTTAGTGCTAGTCTGCGGAGGTTGCAGAATAGAGCAGATAAACAGCATGCCTGACTGAAAAACAGTGGCATTGTGGTCCTGCCTCTACTTAGTCTTATTTAGATAGATAGATAGATAGATAGATAGATAGATAGATAGATAGATAGATAGATAGATAGATAGATAGATAGATAGATAGATAGATAGATAGATAGATAGATAGATAGATAGATAGATAGATAGATAGATAGATAGATAGATAGATAGATAGATAGATAGATAGATAGATAGATAGATAGTGTGGCAGATGGCTGGCTGCTCAACCCGGCCGGGACACCCAGAAAGGAGAAAGATGTGGGAAAGCAGTTACAGAGGGACACTGCCTCCCCTAGAACGCAGCATAGTGGCACCCCAGATTCCCGCAGGACACCATGGGAGTTGGAGTTTGGCTTTACAGCCCTGCTGGGTGCCGTGGGTGCCACCAGGACATGCTGCAGGGAGGCTTGAGAATTTATATTTCCCGTATAGCCCGGAAACACTCAGGAGTCATATGGACGGAACCACAAGAGTACTTCCGGGCTGAAGAAATCCACAAGTCTCCATCTGACCCGGAAGTGCAGACAAACCACATGGCGAGAAGGACAGAAGCACTTCCGGGTCAAAGACTATTTAAACGGCAGGTGGAGACTCACCAAGCGAGCCGGATTTGGGTGGGAGCAGGACAGAGCTTGGTGGGAGGAGTGGAGGAGAGATTTCTGAATAGTGATTATTACTTTGCTTGTGCATGGTGGTGGAGGTGCTTTTGGGCACAGCATCAAGAAGAAAAACCATTAAAGATCTTCTTGGTGATTTTACCCTGTGTGCAATATGTCTGTCTGTTGGGTTGAAAGAACGGAAAGAACAGCAACCTCTAGCGTCCACAATAGACAGATAGATAGAGTGAGTTCATTCCTTCTCTACAACTGAGGTGAACTGTTCTTGCATTGAAGATGATGAAGTGGCTGATGAATATGGGATAGTAAGGGAAATTCATACTGGCATCCCACACATCCACAGCAAACCCCAATTTGATAACCATTCGGGATACCAACTTGCATAGTGTGCATAGTGTGGTACAAAAGTTCCACCATGAAGCAATTGTGCAGCTTTTTAGAAACCTGAAACAGAAAGTTAAAAGTCAGTAGGATATAATTCCAAACTTCTTAATTTTTCTGCTGCTCCCATTAGGGGTCTGCATCTTGTTCTGTTACACCCATCACCTGCATGTCCTCTCTCACTACATCCATAGACCTTCTCTTAGGCCTTCCTCTTTTCCTCTTGCCTGGCAGCTCTATCTTTGACATCCTTTTCCCAATATACTCAGCGTCTCTCCTCTGCACATGTCCAAACCAACGCAATCTCGCCTCTCTGACTTTGTCTCCAAAATATCCCACCTGAGCTGACCCTCTAATGTCCTCATTTCTAATCCTGTCAATCCTCATCACACCCAAAGCAAATTTTAGCATTTTTAACTCTGCCACCTCCAGCTCTGTCTCCTGTTTTTTGGTCAGTTCCACCGTCTCCAACCCATATAACATTGAGGGTTGCACTTTTTTAATGCATCCCCAAGACAGCACAAAACCCAGCACTGTCGCAAAACTGTGCAGATATAAAACATACAAAATACAATAATACTTTATTTTCTGGCCTGGGTCACTGTGCCACCATCCTGATATAAACACAATATTACTATTTAATTCCAACAGAAATAGAAAAAGCATTGCTTATAACTGCTATATTCTTATCTGAACTGACTACTGTTATCAGCCTAAATCTCAAGGGACAAGATTGAAACCCTTTTGTAGAGTTTACTTGCATGCAGACATGGAAATTGACTTAGCCAGTGTTATCGAACTATCATTCTGGTTGTAAATACATGTATTTTAAACATTGCACTAATTAGCACACTCAAATGATGCACATGCTAAAAGGTAATATTGAATAACAGTTATCAATTATTATGTGGAGCGGTGGGGTGGATTTTACCCATTCTTTCCATGTCCACATGCGTATTCTCTGGGTGCTAAAGTTGTAGCAGAGTGTTGCCTTGTCCAGGGTAGGTTTCTGCAATGTCCTTAATGTTGCTACATAGGCACCTATAATGAGGAAAGGAAGTTCAGAAAATGGATAAAAGACCAGATAACAAGAAAGCATTTCAATCCTTGAAGCAAAATGAGAATATTCTTGTTTGTTAATAAATGTCATAGTGAGCTCACATTTACAGAAATTTCTGCAGTTTGTCCTTTAAAGAAGCATTACCGAGCATATGGCCATATGCTAGTTATTTGTTGACTCCCCATTTCCCATTTCATGGTAGTGCTGCATACCCAGTCTTACAGTTCAAGCACAGTGATGTGGTCATTTGCAGATGACTTAAAGAAAGACTTCCCTTTATTTATTTAACAGGGTAGACTTCAAAAACATGCTTGCTCATATTTGAGTTATGTTCTTCCTCAAGTCTGTTCTTGCCACATCACATGAACACTTGGCACATTTAAACGCCTCAGTATCTTGGCATAGAAACCTCAAAAGATCTAATAAACTAATAAAAAAAAAACAGGCCATCAAACTCCGGTACTAGTACTCTTATTAAAGGACTGTTTCATATCTGTAGTTGTAATAATACAGTAATGTCAGACTTTAAATGAACAGGCACATTTTTTATTTCCTGGCTCAAACACTTTTGAAAATTGGCAGGTTCCTTGCTTTACCTATTTTAATTTTACCATAGTCCAAGTTAAAATGTTCTAGTTCTCAGTATTGCAGTATTTTTATTTCTAGCACAGTAATCCTGATACTATAAAACCCCACAGTTGGCTTTTATTCACTAAATGATATCCATGCAACTTTCAGATATCAGACCTGCTTGATTCAAGCCAGATTTGTGGGATCAGAGCCTCTCCTGGCATCACAGGACACAAGGTGTAAACTAATAATATTAGAATCTTTAGAATGTGAGAGGAAAAAGAAGTGTGATGGAAGATAGCAGAAAATGCTGGTGAATGCTGATGCTATGATGTCAAGAGTGTTCAAATTGCAAGGTTACACTGCTTTTCCATTAGAATGGCATGCTAGTACCAGACGTACACGAACAATAATATAATTCATCTACTTAAGATACAAATATCCTAACTGATAGCATTCTCCACAACTAATTTATTATATATTTCATAGAGCCAGAGTAAGATTTCAGTGTCCGTCCAACATTGGAGCATATATCAGCTCCCCTCATTACCAAAGAGTATTTTGCAAACTATTGGAGATCGCCTTTTGGATATTTTGCTGAAAAAATGTTTATTGTGAATAACAGTCAAGGATGACTCTGTTTTGGCATGAAAGAATAGAAGCGTCATCTCATATTGGAAGGTCAAAGACGAAAATTTTTACAGATTATCCATCCATCCATTATCCAACCCGCTATATCCTAACTACAGGGTCACGGGGGTCTGCTGGAGCCAATCCCAGCCAACACAGGGTGCAAGGCAGGAAACAAACCCTTGGCAGGGCGCCAGCCCACCGCAGTTTACAGATTATTTTACAAAGAATTTTATCCATACATGCATAAACTATCGATCCTGCTAAATCCGCATTAGGGATTAACTGGGTTAAACCCAGTAATAAATGTCAAAAAATGGGACTCTATCCTGAGTACTACTAATATTAGATCCCTGGAATGTCAAAAATATTACAGAATATCATCATTATTTCTGCCAAACAAAGGTATTAAATCACCTTTGCAGAATCCAGTAACAGAACAACCACAAAAACATCATGCTTTTCGGGGAAATGGGCAGGATGCTAGCACACCTGCGACTATCTGTAGACATTCCAATTTAGATATCAATCTAATTTTATTTTTTTACCACCAGACAGGTTAGCTTTCCATTTTAACGCCACCTCTTTCCGCATATGTAACTTTTCAAATCTGTTCTTAATCGGTACTGCTACTAAAGCCTGTAGCCAAACTCATATGTGCTTCTAAAAGATGGCTGTTACATGTTTTTATTGGGTCTGTTCTTAGAGAAAAAAATTTGAGCTATTATTAAAATGGTTGTTACATGTTTTTATTGGGTCTGTCGTTAGAGAAAAAATGTGAACTATTATGCAAAAATACATGATTTATGCTTTTTAATTAATTCCCTCTGAGAAATCTGTATAAAGCATCTCCTGTCACTCTCAAGCCCACTTAATACAAATCAGGGGCATGGCAGGAGGTGGTGGGGGGGCTTCATCTTATCTCGGGCAGCACTGAGCCCAAAAGGAAAGAGCGCATCATAGCCCTGGAAAGAGCGCAAGGTCAGTGCAGACTTACACAAGGAACAAAATAACATCACCAACTGACCATCCAGGGCAGAGAACGGACATCATGCCAATATCACATGCAAAAGATCTGGGTAAATTACAGTCTATGCATTTAAAATGTGTCTGTGATGTGTGGTATATAATAATTAATATAAAACTATATAGGTAATACAATATATTAGTAAGGTGCATGTCTTTTATTAATAAACAACAAGTAATTGTAACCAACAAAAACATCTTTGTTTTAAAAGAGTGTTTGACTGGTGGTTTTATTGAACTGAAAATAGAAATTTGCAAAAGGCAAGGGCTGATCAAGCAGAAAAACATTTTTGTACTGGATAGAAACAGAAATTATAATAAATGAAGCAAATACTGCGGTGGGTTGGCACCCTGCCCGGGATTGGTTCTTGCCTTGTGCCCTGTGTTGGCTGGGATTGGCTCCAGCAGACCCCCGTGACCCTGTGTTCGGATTCAGTGGGTTGGAAAATGGATGGATGGATGGATGAAGCAAATAAATAATATCAGACATCCAGACCATCCAGACTCCTCTTTTATAGGAGTCTTCCCTTTATATTTTAATGTAAAGTATAGATACTAAGTTCCTGTTACCTTTGTCTCTTAAAAAAACATGCCGCCTGATACGTCATCAATTGATGCATGTGTAGAGACCAGGCTGCAATGGGAAAGTGTCCCTGGAAACAAAATATTAAGTGAAAACAGAGTGCTGTCCACTGGGCTGTTTCTAGCTTTTTCAGGGCAATAAGCAATATACCTTTTAGGGGCTACCACCCATCTTCTCTGTGAGGGTGTGATGGGGCAAGGGCCTTAATCAGTAGCTTAACTTGGTTATGCCAGGAAATGGCACTAAGTAAAAACAACAAATAAAATTCATATTTTTAAGAAAACAAAGTGTGGAAAAAATACCCAAAAGGAAGAAAATGTAAATGTAACCTGCAAACTTTAAGCACTAATGTCACAAATGTACTTCTGGTTGGCAGCATTGCCTCCTTACAACATCTTCCAGAGTCTCTAATTCTCCCCCTCTGTTTTTATGTAGAATATTTATATTTCAAGTTCAAATTTATTTCAGACTAGAAGATAACGTGTCATTAAATGCTTAAAATGGTCAATATTATATAATTGTTGCCAATATTATTAACCATATCAGGAGCAATTGCTATAATTTGTGTGTAGATTCTAAGTGGCAGATAAGAGATGTGTTTCATAAATACAAAGAAAAGATTTTTATCCAAACTTATAAATATTGAAATTCTACTTCCAAAACTGGCATCCACCTGAAGCTATGCATGTTTGGGCCCTGCCAGTACATGGATAGGAAACCATCTAGGAAAAGCTTGGGTTGCTGCTGGAAGAGGTGTTGGTGAGACCAGCAGGGGTTTGTGTGTGGATCCCAAAGGTCCAGTGCAGTGACAGAGACACTGAGCTGTAAATATAGTTCTCTCGTTCAGATGTGACGTAAAATCGAGGCCCTGACTCTCTGTGGTCATAAAAGATCCTTGGGCATCTTTCAAAAAGAGTAGGGTTTATCTCAATGTCCTGGCTAAATTTCCCACCACGTCCTGGTCATTCTGGTCCCCTAATCATCCCCTCTCTCTAATTGTCTCTCTCTCTCATCCCTTCACCAACTAATAGCTAATGTGTGGTGAGCATACTGGTGCAATAATGGCTGCCGTCACATCATCCAGTTGGGTGTTAAATATTGGTGGTGGTTGAAGTGATTCCCCTCTGTCTAAGCCCTTTGAGTAGCGAGAAAAACGCTTTATATACATATGATTAATATTATCTGAGAATCAGTGGTGAAGGTTGATTTTTTTTTCTTGATGATTTTCTTACCAAGTGTGTCTATCATTTCAGTTTATAAAGTGTGCAACCCATAGACTATTTTCCAATTTTCCTCTTAAAAAACAAATGACACAAAGGCCAAACTGGTTACTTTGGTATACTTTAGTAAGACTGCAACATGCTTAGCACCCCAGTTTTTAGAGCAATGCAAAGTTAATGAAAGACAGCAATTTTGGCATTGCTCTTGGCTTGGTGGCAGTATGTAATAGCTTTAATACCAGAATTCTTCATTCACACTTTAGTAGTTCAGGTATCCTTCATAAACCAGCTATTAAATGTCTATAAACATTTTATTGCAAAGGTCACTAGAGATGAGCAGGTGTTCAGATATTTTTGGTTATCAAATTTATTTCAAAGTAGCTGTCCCCCATTGCTCCACCCATGTAGTAGTGAAACAGGACAAACTTTAAAAATCAATAAACAAGCAGGTATCACTAGCTAAGTGAAGGCAAAGTATTGTACGCTCGAAAACGTGGCGAAAGGTAAACAGACTCGAACAGTGGCTGGCACGTGAGTGAGGAGGGGCCCACCTGGCTACCCATTTCTGACGTCACGCTTCCCCCTCCCCTCCCGCAGCCTCTGTCTCGGATTACCGTGAATAAATTGCTGCTACAAGCAAACTATGATACATAGCACACTGAGAGAAGTCGCAAAATCAACCGGAATGCTCAAGCGAATTATAGAAAAAAATCCCGATCTAAATCCATTAAGTAGTTCTCTTGTGAAAAGCAGACAGACATACCGACAGACAGACAAACAAATGTTAGATTTTTTATATATAGAGAGATGAAAGTAAAACCAGGGGATTCAAGGAGCCTAAGAGACAAAGAGAGTCATGGTCAGAGTACTAGCCAAACTCATAACTGGAGAACCATTGGTGCTAATTATACTATACCAGTAATGGTGAAACTGCATGATAACATACAGTGAATACACTTGACTTGAGCATTCATAGTTTTCATGTTCTTTCTCTGTACGTTTAGCATTCGTTTACTCAGTGGTTGATGTGCTTGCTGCTTCCTGAGCAGCTCTTCTTTTCTCCACCCTAGCAGCCCGCTTCTTCTCTTCTATCGTTGGCATCTTTTCGCATTAAAACTGATTAAGGCAGTGTTTGTGTTGCAATTACTTGGTACGTTTTCTTTCATTTTTCATTTAAGCTGGCACTTAAATCTTCAATCTGCCTCAAGAATTATTTAAAATACAAAGAGGTAGGGGAAGTGATGGCGAAGGTGGTAGGGAATGAGAATGGCTCCCGTACACATGTGCCACATGGCCACCCTACTGGCCACTGCCGAGAGTTGATTCTACAATAAAATAAAATAGTAATACAAAGAGGAATAACCTTGGAGATCAGTCATCACCCTGAATAGCGGATAGTAGGTGTCACGTAGTATACGTGTACCAAATTTCAGGTCATTAGTTCAAACGGTTTGTGAGCTACAGGTGATTTAAAATCCTGGACAGACAAATGGACAACCACACTAGTGTATTATATATGATAAATTAAAATGTTTAATCAAAGTTGTAGTCAAACGAAATGTAGCAAGATGCAATGATTCAACATCAGACAACAGAGATTTTAAATGATCTGGAATTGGGGATGAAACTTTTTTCAGTAAAACAAAGCAAGGGTCATAATTGGAAAAAACAGACGATCAGATGTCAAGTTTAAAATGCAAACCAAAAATCAAAGTCTGTTACACCAGAGAAATATTTGTTTGCAAACAGGAATAGATAAATCAAAATAAAGCAACGCATGCCAACCCAAGAATCTTAATATCAGATCCACCGGAACAGAAAGCACCAACCTTTATGCCGACACTAGGGTTTACTTCACACGTCACACACTCCCATGTGTTTCTAAGTATCACCATGGCAACAGAAAACAAAATGTTACTGCAATAACACATTATTATTGAAATTCAACTTTTTAAATATTGCATAAGGCAAGAAATAGATATGGAAATCACATTAATTAAGATGCAAACCCCCATGTTCCAAGTACAGCATGCACTCAGATCTCATAGGGAAGGCAAAAAAAGAATGAAAATATCTCAGTATGACACAAGAGTTGTAACACTAACTTGAATAATTGCCCATAACTCATATTAACTTTTGTTGTTAATTTTATTGTCTTCAATTTAATAGTTGGATAAGAAACTCCTGATTGTGGCTATCTTAAAGGAATGGAGGACAAAGACATAACTCCTGACTGGCAAAAGGCACAGCAACGTTAAGCAATATGAGTAAAAGGCAAAAAATGGCACTTTTTTCAAATAATGACTACATCAAACAAAACATTGCCACCAGAATAATAATAAAATGAATAAAGATCCACCTTAATAAAAGGATGAGTGTCTGTGTGTCCATCCAGTTGCAATGTTTCTGCTGTCCAACAGGTGGAGCATCACAAACATTAGCACTGCTTTTACTAATGACATGTAACAGAGACATAACAGCTAGATGGACAAACTACACTGCAAATGTTAAAGCCGAGGTCTTTGTTGATTATTTAGATTTCAACCTGTCTTAGAGCGATAGCAAAAATAGTAAAGAAATAAATATGCCGAAGCTCCATAAAAGTCCCAAAACGAACAAGGGAAGTCCAAAATGTGGATTCTGCTGTTAACTATAAAAAAATCTTTAAAAATAAGATCATTTTAGACATATGCTACTGTCATTTTTCAGTATTTTATACCACGTTGATAAGAAATGTAATGTCTTATAACGTTGATTAGTATAAATGGATTCTCAGACTTAAATTTTACTCTTTGCTCTTAATTTAAAATTATTAATAACTGAAAAAGTACACAGAACACAATATTCACTACACATAATGTTAAAATAATGTTTGTTTGAGAACAAAACGTTTAAGGTTGAGATATCCACGGTACACTCTGGATTTCTGAAGAGTTAAAAAATACATTGTACAGTGGTTAGGAGTTTTTTTAATATGCCGCTCAATTTGCCTGTCTGCTGCAGGGCAGAGATATTCATCATTTTAAACCCAGACTGCCACTTTCCTGTCTACAAACAGTTTTTTCTAAGCCACACTGGCGCCTCTCTGAATTTTGCACTGAGGCATTAAAATCCCCAGATGCTTTAATATTAGTATTTTATAAGTACCCACTCCCAGCTTTAATAACATTTTATGCTTGTCTGTTATGCCAGTTGATTTTTAAATTAGTGAACATATCTCCCACATCCCCACTAGATTTTTTATAAGATAGAATTTAACAAGTGTTATTTTGGATACTTTATTTCTGAGAGGAATATATTGGCAGTTACATCAGTAAAAAAACACATATTATCAAAGCAATATGAAATTTTAATGGCAAACCCAATATAGATGTTACAAAGATAATTGTTTAGAATGCCTCCTCTGTAGCACGTGTGTGGCACCTGAGAGTAGGTAAAGGGTCACACACTTAAAGACTTAGAACATGACCCTTAAGATGGAGAGTAAACAGGGCTGGAATGGCACAGTAAGTAAATGAAGATTACAGACTGCCAGTCCATTCTAATATTAAGTGACATCGAAGACCATAACTGCCACCTTCATGATATTAACAAAAGCTCCTGAGTTTCAGAACAACGTTCCTTATCTACTTCAGTACAAATCTAACTGGTTTATGAAAGACTGCAATGGATAGTATAGCATCTCAGATGATCCCAAAAATGTCTATTTCTAAAACCACTGTTGTGAGAAGTTAAGCAAAATGACACCTTTTATAGACTAACTAGAAAGATTAGGCAAACACAGGCAATAAAAAAGGGCCTGAGTTGCCTTGAAAGACTGCATATTGTAATCTTTCTAGTTAGCCAATAAAAGGTGTCATTTTGCTTAACTTCTAACTAGATCCATAATGGCTAACATGGTACAACACCCTAGTACTAAAAACCACTGTTGAAAGGCAGTGGACAGGACACTCTAGGGTAGAAGAACCATGACATTCACAGGGGATTATCTCACTCAAATTGCAAGATGGCAGCCCCTGCCAGGCGTTGCAGCAGTGCCTCAGATTCCCAGAGGGCATCATGAGACATGAAGTTCTTCAACTCACCCCTTTTGAGTTGCCAGGGGGTGCTGCTGGAACTGGGCAACCCTATTTCATGAGGCTTCCATCTCACCCGGAAGTGCAAATTGGACTACGTGTACAGAGTACTAGAAATACATCCAGGTTATTAATTAAAAGGAGCTGCCTGCCTCAGTTTCAGGAGCCAAAGGCATGAGGAGGAGGACAAGACTTGTGTGGAGGAGGCAATAACAGAGAAGGAAAAAAAGAGTTATAACAGTGTCTGTGTATTACTTAAACTTCTGGCTGTGGTGGGAAACACTTATAAGAAAGAGTTTCCCATAAATAAAAATTCTTTAGCCTTTTAAACTTGTGGCCAAGCCTGCTAGTTTTGGATGTTTGAGGAGATGAAGCACCCCCTGGTGTCCACAACAGACACAAACAAAAGAAATTTTACAGTATGATAATTGATTGTTACCTACCACTACCATCTTTGCTGTCCTTTAAAGCAGTGGTCCCCAACCTTTTTGACAGCAAGGACCACTTTATTAGATGCAAAGTTTTCCACGTACCGGTCGGGGGTGGGGGGGTTCAGTTTTATACACAATTTACATAACATTTCTATTATTATTAAGCAGTTCGCATACGTTTGCAACCCGAGATTTTTCTTCTTTTTTTGCATATAACAAAGACATATGCTTTGCATTTGCCTTTCCAACAGATTGCACATCACAAACATTAACACTGTTATCGTTTTTTTCGTGTCTGCCGTTTCTATAGGAGGGTGACAATGAGTTAAATTCCAATGGATGTTTTTCAAATGTTGACAAGCAATAAGCAAAAGGTATCACTGAAAACCACAGAAAACAAAAACAGCAAAAAAAAAAAAAACAGTACGAGGAAAGTTCGAAGAAAGAATTTTTTTTTTACAATGTTTCTGTTTGAGGAGCGTTGTGCAAACGTGCACATCTGAGCTGCAACCACAGATCTAACTGCTCTGTGGATGATTCATTCAGGCATTTCAAGGTCACTTCGTTGTAATGAAAGCATCTGCTGAATGTACTTCGTAGTAACGCGATTTCTATAGACTCGTGTCATATGGGGAAACTATCGGGACCGTAACAATACTTTGTTGTGATACTCTCTCCTCTCTCTGCGCTGCTGCAAAGCCCCGCCCACCAAGCGTTCTGAAAAGTCTGAGTGAGTCTCCGTTGCCGGCAGTTCTCTCGCGGCCCGGCTGTCAGACGGCTGCGGCCTGGTAGTGGGTCACGGACCGGTGGTTGGGGACCCCTGCTTTAAAGCATTATAGCTACTGAATGGCCTGCCAGATTCCACGACCCTAACTATATATGTGTGGAATATTATTGAAAGACACTTGAATTTTGCCTCACATGAAAAAGAGTATCTAGATCCTTATTATACCAGTTCTATACTGAGAAAATCCATGCCATTTGACAAAAGGTAAACACTCCAATTACTTTTCTGTGACAAAATACTCCTTGTGTATGTAATTATTTCTTTTGTATATCAATGTCGTAATTTATACCAAATGTGTTGGCTGAAAATTCTGTGAATATTTAGCAAATATTTCGCCCATTGTTTCTAATTTCTAATTTGTATGTGAAGATACAGTATTCATTTTTACTATTCTTTTGTATATATTTTGCTCATCAGATATTATGCTTCTTAGTCATCTCTGTGTTTCCTACTGTCACAGGCATTGCTGGAGATGCAACTGTTGTTGCCTGGTTGCCCAAACTGCTTATCTTCAGATAAACGCAGCAGGTAAACCAGACCCCCCAGATAAAATGAATCTTTCAGAAACAAGAAGAACAAGTAGGGTGGAGAGTGAGACCATCAAATCTTGAATTGTTACTTTGAATAATCTAGCTGAACAGGATTAGAGAGCTTATTCTCATCAAAATTGTTCTGAGGGAAAATCTAAAAAGCTAGTGACTGGGTCAACATTTGAGCCCAGGTCACTGCAGCTGTCTGACAGCATCACCAACTACTGTGGTAACTACTTGACCTTTCATTCAAGTGTAACTATTTTTATATTCAACACACTGGATATTTGTAAAAGCAGAAGAGTTCAACAGTCAAATTTTGACAAAGTCACAAGTCTTCTCACACATTAATTCTAAAAATGATGATGTCACATCTTGGGATTTGCCGGAGGGGATATCAAACTTGACAAATGCACGTGCAGATCTTGCCACCTATGGATTTCAGATTACACAACTAGGAGTAGCAGGATTTGTCATTTTACAAGACCACATAATGACTTCCCTCCCCAGTTTCAGATTTCCAAAGTATTATAAGCTCACCCCTTTTCTGACATGATGCTTGGTGAAACTGGTGCTCATGCAAAGGGTTTACTCGTATGATGAGTTAAGACACAATATCTGTCCTTTTTTTCATCTATTCTGTAGTGTTATTTAAAACATGAAACATCTTTTCTGTTTGCATGGTTCAAAACACTTGCATTCCTAATTACTTACCACTGCATAATATGCAATGTACAGTACTTACACAGTTGGTTAGTGGTTATTGGTTGTCAGCACTCATACACACAGAGCCTGCCCCTCTGACATAAGACACAATCAAATCTGTTTACTATTGTTGCCGTGAGTCATAGACTAGTTGAACTGAGTCACTCGGTATGTCATGCTACACAAATGTCAGTCAAAGGAATAAACCACAAGGGGTTTTATCATAGGTACTCCAAAATTTCCAAAGTCTGTGGTGACACTAACTGGCCTGGGTGTGGGCGTGGAAGAAGACACTATGTCCAAAGTTGTTTCCCATCTTGTGCCCAGTGTTGCCAGGATAATGTATGACTCACTTTTACCCTGAGCTGAATTAAGCCAGTTTGAAAATGTAATGTATGTACATATTAAATTATGATTTAAAGTTTTACTTCATCTGGCAAAAACAATAAATTCACACATCCACTAGCCTTGAAGAACTGCACGATTATTTTTATTTTTATTATATTAAGTTTATTAATGCCAGTCCCCAAATAAACCATTTTTAGGTGCATTTACATATCATGCACAAAGCACCTATTGCACTAGTCATGCATGCCTGTCTGTCTGTCTATCCAAACAGACAACATAATTGATGGTCTAGCACACACACACATACAGGTTACATGAACATCTTGACAGAGAGGTAAACTGAAAGAAGGGTAATAAAGTTAGGTAGTGCTAAAAGCCTTCCTGAACAGATGAGTTTTGAGTTGTTTTTTAAAAGAATTTATGGAGTCAGCTGATCTAATTAATTTCGGTAGGTCATTCCAGAGTCTGGGCACTATAGAGCTGAAGGCCCTGTCACCCATGGAGTGTAGATTAGTGTGGGGCACAACAAGATTGCCAGAATCAAAGGACCTTAGTGGGCGGACAGGCACATAGTGATGAGAAGGTCACTGATGTAGTTTGGTGCAAGGTCATTTAAGGCTTTGTAGGTTATTAGTAGAATTTTATATTCATTCTGTAAGACACAGGGAGCCAGTGAAGGCGAAGCAGGATGGATGTTATGTGCTCGCTGCTGCTTGTCCGTGTAAGAACTCTTGCAGCCAAGTTTTGAATAAGCTGGAGCTGAAGGGGCAGAAAAGCAGATGACCGAGGACAGAGCCCTGAGGAACTCCTTGTATGATTGGCGCCGTGCTGGATCTGCTGTTGCCAAGACTAACAAACTCTTGCCTATCAGTCAGATAGGACTTGAACCGCTGGAGGGAAGTGCCAGAGATACCCAGCATGTTCTCCATTCTGGACAGTAGAATGTCATGTCTGACAGTGTCAAATGCTGCACTGAGATCTAATAGAATTAATATGCTGGTTTGTCCAGAGTTTGCTGCCATAAGCAAATCATTGGTTAGCCGTAGCAGAGCAGTTTCACAGCTGTGCTGTACTCTGAAACCAGACTGGAAGGGTTCCATCAAATTATTAGAAGTTAAGTAGTTGGTGAGTTGGGAAGCTACAACATGCTCAAGAACTTTTGACAGAAAAGGTAAGTGGGAAATAGGCTGAAAATTGTTAAGATTGTCAGCATCAAGACCAGACTTTTTTAACATTGAGGTTACAGAAGCGGATTTAACAGTGAGCGGCACAAAGCCAGTGTCAAGGGATGAGTTTATTATTGTTGTAATAGTCAGGATTATGGCATGAAGGCAGGATTTAAGTAGTGTGGTGGGGATGGGGTCCAGTACACAAGTAGTCAGCCTCATCTTACAAAGCAGGTCATTATAAAAAGCAGATGTGACTGGTGAGAACTTAGAGAAGGAGCTGGATGGAGTGGGAAAACAAGGAAAGATATAAACAGTTGATGTATTTAGTGTTAGTTGAATTATTTAGATCTTTCATTTTGTTACAGAAAAAGTGGAAGAATTTCTCACAGACTTCAGATGACGAAAAACAGATCCCCAATAAAAGTTAATGAAATACCAGCAGACTGTGTTCACAGGTAGGAAGTTGCTGTCACTGACTGCAAGTCCAGAGCAGAAACCTCCTCATCAGCATATTGTTTCTACTTTATAAAGTCTTTGCAACGGCTTTATCTCAAGCAAAAGATAGCAAGTGCATCAGCACTTCAGCCCTGTCGATGCTTAAATTGTAACAGGTAAGTTCCTAACATGAATGAGTAAAATGCAAGCAGGGAAAACAAAAGGTTACGTAGCTATGAATGATTTACCCTGTGACATTATGCACAAGCATAAGTAAACATTTACTCAGTATTAAGCTTACACTAAACCAACCTCACAGCCTCATTATCTGCAGATTACAGTGATTCAGTATTTCACTTTCAGTATAATTTACTAGGGTGACAAGACGTTGAAGAGACAATGACAGTCCTGATTTCAGACTACATGTCCAGATAAATAACTGAAGAATAACAAAATGTCCCATTTTTAACAGGCTGCTATTTAATGAAACATTGCTCCATTGAAACAAACATCCTCACAATATATTTAGAACAGTGCGTATGAAATGCCAAGTGGTGAGCCCATACCCCTGCCACTCCACCCTGTTTTCTTAGTAATACACGTATACTAGTGTGGTAAAAATTCCTGAGGGGGGAAAAGTTGATTAAGAACTTGTGTTAAATTTGAACAATGTTGTGACGAAGACCAAGAACCAGACAAAAAACAGAGTACTGCCATTTATTTATTTCCACATCAACCACTGTGTTCAAACCTACGTGTTCCTATTTGTGAAAAGTGTTTTTATTTTTCTGTGCCTTGATCTCTTCCCTGATGATGATGAGATAAAGCAGGCATTAAATATATGAGTAAGGGCTTTATGCATGAATATATGCGCTGTAAAAGTACCCAAGTTTGGGACTTTGAAAATTTGATTACCCTATAATTTACAATCATAGTGCCACATACACCTGATATCTATAATGGTGACTCGCTGTAGTAAAGTTGGCCTTTCACTAATAATATTCCCTAATATTTGCCATAAGTGAATAGCTTTGCAAGTTCCATTCATAAAAATGACAAGGGCCAGACATTCTCAACCAAAGAAGGAATTCATTACAAAAGTTTTTTTAAATTTTATTTGGGTTATGATAATTGGAAACTTTAACTTGTAAAGTGTGTGTGTGTGTGTTTGTGTGTGTGTGTGAGTAGGAGTAGTCCTTGTGATAGACTAGAGTCCTGTCCAGGCCTGTTTTCAGCCTTTTGCCCAATCCTAGTGAGATAGGCTTTGGCCACTGATACCCCAAAAATGTATCGAGATGGTTCTAGAACCTACCTACTGAACTCAGTCCATTAAGGACTACAATGCCAGCACAGTCCTCAGATGCACCTGAATATTATGCTGTGCATACGTTTTCTAACTTGTTTAAGCATTGCAGCCACTTTTTTGGTTGTATCACTCAAAAACATAAAAATGAAATAAAAATCAAAGAAGCAGGCTTACATAACAAATACATCGCTTTATGCAAGCAGGGACAGTTGTTTTTGTTAAAGGCAAAGAGAAAATAGGAAATCTGACAGTGGGCTGATAAATGGGAGTCCTTTTATTTGTTATCATGTTATCTCTCACTGTATTCAAAGAGTCCTAAACAATGGCAACTCGCCCAAAGTGGGTCACTGCAGCCTTCCCACTGTGTTGCTGGGCAGAAACTTGAAAGTGACAGAATTGTATGCCCATCTGGAGCTCTCTAACTAAGTTTCATTGTCTTTTGTTCAAACAAAAATCTCAAAAGTGCATATCTTGTTACAGCATCAGCCATTATGAAAGATACAATGATCCGAGGGATTTATAAAAAGAGCAATTATCAATACAGTGAAAAAATGTATCTGCTGTAGAGACAGTGTGCAGCATTTTAAACACATAATGGTCACTTGCTGACTAATACCTTAGAAACATTCTGAATGTGGGATTTGAAAAGCAAATTTGTTGAATTCAATACCTAAATTTAAATACACTTATAAATGCGGGTGTGTTGTTATCCACTTAATAGTGTAATTGAAAATGTTCATAGTTCACGGTTTATGGTTTTTATTTAGTTATGGTTAATTAAAAACACATGAAATGTGTTTTCTCTGTTGTATTTACAAAAATGAGAACTGTAAGTTACATTAGGAAAACTGATTACATTTTCACTCAAGTAAGACACATTTACATAATTTGAAACAATACTTTGATCTCTCTTCTTCTTTCGGCTGCACCCATTTAGGGGTCGTCACAGCGGATCATCCATCTCCACCTATCCCTGTCTTTTTCATTATTTTCTGCCACACCAGTTGCCTTCCTGTCCTCCCCGACCACATCCATAAACCTTCTTTTGGCCTTTCTCTTTTCCTGTTGCCTGGTGGTTCCATCCTCAACATTCTTTCCCTGATATACCTCTCATCTTTCCTCTGCACATGCAATGCTTTGATCGCTATGTCAATGTCAGTTTATTTATATAGCACATTTAAAACAACATTGGAATGCTGTGGCCAAAGTCCTTTACAATAATTGAAGAAAAAACATACAATTAACATAAATAACATAAATAGAAATAAAATAAATGAACATAAATAAAATAAATAATAAATAGAAGGTTACATAATCACAATGAGGAAACCATCAGTATTATTGAAGGTCACAGAAAACAAGTGAATAGAAATGAGTCTTTAATCTTGTTTTGAACAGTTCAATTGTAGACGATTCCTTTATGTAATGAGGTTAGAGTGTTCCACAGGCGAGGAACAGCAGCTGCAAAAGCCCTGTCCCCCTTAGTTTTACACTTGGTACGAGGGACAACAAGAGATACAACTGACCAGAGGATCTAAGCACTTTAGATGGCTGGTGTAAAGCACACAAGTCAGATAAATAGGCAGGAGCAAGCCCATGTAAAGATTTAAAAACTAGCAACAAGATTTTAAAATCAATTCGAAAACTAACAGGCAGCCAGTGTAAAGAAGCTAATATTGGAGAAACAGAAACAGATTTTCTTGCCCCAACCAGAAAGCGAGCGGCAGCATTCTGGACCAACTGTAACCTGCGTATCAGGGATTTGCTAATCCCAGAATACAGCAAATTGCAGTAATCAAGCCGATAAAAGATAAAAGCATGAGTACAAAAAATAATTCTGTAGTTCTTTAAGTTGACCATTTTTCTGTTTTACTGAAGGTAAGTACTACATGTTATGGTTGTCTGCCACTTTGTAAAACATGTTTCTTAATATTGTAATAGCAAAACTAAAATGAAACTTGCAACCACAGATTAAATTAGGAACAACTTTACATCTAGCTCCAGACTCTACACCAGACTTTGTGGATAGTGAGAGATTCACAAAGTAATCCTAAAGAACAAAACTGATTAGTTGATATACTGTATAATTGTAATGTGTCTCTGAATGAGGACTTAGATACAGTGACACCACTTTGTTATGACATATTCAGATATTCACTTTGTGGGATTGTTTGTATATTTAATGGATTTGTTCTACATAATTAGAATTTTCAATTGTAATGATTACATTTAGGGCGGCACGGTGGCGCAGTGGGTAGCGCTGCTGCCTCGCAGTTGGGAGATCTGGGGACCTGGGTTCGCTTCCCGGGTCCTCCCTGCGTGGAGTTTGCATGTTCTCCCTGTGTCTGCGTGGGTTTCCTCTGGGTGCTCTGGTTTCCTCCCACAGTCCAAAGACATGCATGTTAGGTGGATTGGCGATTCTAAATTGGCCCTAGTGTGTGCTTGGTGTGTGAGTGTGTTTGTGTGTGTCCTGCGGTGGGTTGGCACCCTGCCCAGGATTGTTTCCTGCCTTGTGCCCTGTGTTGGCTGGGATTGGCTCCAGCAGACCCCCGTGACCCTGTGTTCAGATTCAGCGGGTTGGAGAATGGATGGATGGATGGATGGATGGATGATTACATTTTTGGTGATAATTTGCCTTGAATTCAATTACAGTATTTAGTTTGTTTTTTAACTTTGTTTAGTGCCATTTCTAACTCCAGTTTGTTTTAGTATTAGGCACTGCCACTCTGTACTCGTTCTTAGGACATGTCTTCAGGTTTCCGGGATGCATATCCTTGGAAGTTCTTATCTTGATGTTGGCAAACAATGGGTTAAAAGGCCAGCAATTAAAATGGTTTTCTCGCCCGAGAGTGTGGATAACACAAACATTTCTGAATGTTTTTGCTTTCTAAAAGTGGCTCTTTAGTTTTGAACTCATGATCTGTATTTTCATCTACACTTTTTGTTTCATGCACTGGTTTTGTCATTTTTGAGCCTTTGGATTTTCATGATTTTGACCTTTGCTTTGTGTATTGACTATGTCTTTCCTTCTGGTCATTTTACTTCTTCCTACAGGTTATAAGCACACAAAGGAAGCTCAGCTTGGTTTAATGAGAGACTTTGTGCACTTAAAATAAAATTCCAACAACTACAGCACTGATCAAAAGCTGCAAAGTTACAGGTATTTCAAATAGCATAAACAGAGGGCATTAAAAGAAAGAAAAATTGTCTTTTTCTGCCTGATCTGATTAATATTGCACTATAGAACAACTCATGGTGTAAATGATATTTAAATAGCGTCTGACATTTAAGCACAATTGTTGACACTATTGACCTCTCTGTTCTGTTAAATAGCTTTGAAAATTACTTTGGGCCCTCATGCTTTATCCTTGTGTGGTTTGATTCATATTTATCAAGCTCCTTTCAGTATTGTTGTGTAATAGCAATAGCAGAATGACAAAAAAGGGTGAACAGGTCTCAAAATATATAACAACCAGACCAAGACTTCAGACACAGGCTTCACTCCAGGTAGCCTGACCCCAAACTCAAGTGGCACGCTTCAAGGATGCACAGGCCCAAAGTGGGGTTCAAGCTTCTAAAAGTTCAAAATACTCAATATACTCAAGAATGCCTTTCAAGGGAGAGGATAACCATAAACCCTACTGAAGGAGGTACATTTAAAATGTTGATTAAATTTTACAGTAAAGAAACAGAAAAAGCACAAAAAAATGCCAAGACAAGGAAAATGCACAATAATGCAAAATTAATATGATTAGAAAGGCAGCTCAAAACAAACTAGTCTGTTATTCACAATTCATTATACATTAAGACAGCTACAAAAATTTGATAGCAACAAAAAAACCCAGAGTACTTTCTAAATTATCCAAATTCTTCAAAGCTCAATGACAGTCTGAGGGACCTACCTCCTCACTTTAATATAAAATCTGAAGTTGGTAACTCAGCAATGATGTCACAGTACCCCTGCCTCTTGGGGGGGTTCCATCCAAAGAACATAAGGGATATAGAAACAATACATAAACACTGAATTATTAGCTAATACAATGTTAACAAAACTCATAAATTAGCACAAATTCAGAAAAGAGAAAACTAATGCAAAAACAGAACTAAAATAAAATTACAAAAAATTGAAAGACATCTTAAACTTAAAATAAAAAACATACTTAGAAACATAACATAAGTATATATGGAATTGTGTTAATAGCACCACCATATTACATTCTAAGGGACACAGTAGTCAGATCTTTACTGTTTTCACATTGCATGCTACTACTGAGAAATACTATTAGAAAATATCACATTCATTTTCACTCACACGCAGGTGATATATGAGACTGCTTTGAATGGAAATTGGCGTAAAACTGGAGCACCACAATGAACAGTCTTGTGTCCTTTTCTGTCTACACTAAGCCAGGTCACTTCAGAAATTCTCTAATATTCTGCACTAATTTGGTGTATCGATAAGGGAGACGAGACAGAGTATAGGACTCGGGTTCAGCACTTTGTCCCTGGGTGCCAAATGACTTATCTGCAGCTTGACACAAGCAAAATTAAGGATCTAGTTGTTGACTTTAGCCACACTAAAGAGCCACTGTACCTAGTCACTATTATACTTGCACTGCTAGATATGTGATGGTTCACACAATGACAAGCTGGACTGGTCTCATAACACAGAGAAACTCTTTATGAAAGGGCAGGGCAAACTCTTTTTTATTAGAAAACAATGTTCTTTCAATGTGGGTAGTGACATCCTTTATATATCCTCTAATTGTGTGATAGCCAGTGTGCTTTTATATGCAGTGCTGTGCTGGGTTGGTAACATCACTTCAAGAGAGGCCCACCAAATGAACAAGCTTATTAAGATGGCAGGCTTAGAATGAATTCTACGTCTGCTGGAGGTAGTAGCAGAGGAAAGAACAAAAACAAAACTGATGGCCATTATGAATAACTAGCTACAGTACTTGTCGAAGACAGTAATAGAATCATTTAAAAATATTTGCTATATCTTGCCCTACGTGTACTATCTGCACCTTTCCTCTGTATTTGCTTGTGTCTGAACATCTCTTCACTGGCATTCCCTTTCAAGTGTATTCCCATAAAACTTGCTTCTCAGACTCTGTCATCATTTTCAAGGCACCTTTCTCACCTCCTGCCCAGTTTTATACTTTCTATCTTGGAAAGTGACTCTCAACATGTGTCTTTCCTCTTCCTTATGTTCCTCACACTCACAGTTCCTCTTTCTTTATGTCACCAAAGCCTAACTGACCAATCACAGTAAAGCCAAACTGACCAATCAGATTGCTGTGAGGGACTGGACATACAGACCTTTGTGTTTTATTATATTGTAGATGCTGCACATCATCTCAAAAACAAACTGTCTTGGAGGTGACAAGTCACAATGCATTGTAGCACCTCTCAAAGAACAAATACAGTTACTTAGGATAGGGCAAATTAAAACAGTTAATAACAGTACTTGACAGTATATTATTAGACTGAGAAAGGGAAAGAAACTGGTGTCTATGGAAACTGTAAGCACAGAGACAGCAAGCAATCCCACCAGAGAATGCACCCTATGCCATTAATTAATAATATTATAATTTTATAATTATCATTTTTATATGCAGTTAATCATATTTTCAAAATTAGTTTTATTTTACAGGTGTACCTGGCTTCAAGACCACATTCTTATAGATAATGCCACACTATGTGGGGTCTCCATGCATACAGTATATACATACAAATCGGATTTTGAGGGGATTAGAGCCAACTCTGCAAGCATCGGGCACTAGGTAGGAAACTACCTGTACATCTCAGGATACACATATTGGGATTAGTGTTCTTTATTCATTTTTACACTTACCTCATGAGTTTTTGGGACTTCTTGGTGACTATTTTGTGGTTTCTGAGGTCAAGGAATTTGACTAAGGCATTTATTATGTTATATCTTAATTTTTTTAGCACCTTACTGTGGCAGCATTTTGAATATTGAAGGGCGGCACTGTTTTATGACTTCCCAGAAGTCCCTGGGAGCATGCTCTCCTGCCATCATTGGTGCAACCCTTTAAAAAGGTAATTTATGCACTGTGCTGGTATCCCTGTCTTGGATAAAACTAAAAGACTTAACATGTGCCTCTCAATATTTTCATTCTCGGCTTTCTAACTTACTTTCTGGTTTACAATTCTGATTTTTTTTCTCATGTCTTGATTGGCAGACAATCGGTTTGTCTCTTTGGTTTTTCTCTGTTTTGTTCTCGTTTCATCTTGTGATCCCAAAATATTTTTTTTCCTTCAGTAACACACACTTTCCTTCACACACACAAACACATTCACTTACCCTGCAGCCAATTTCAAATGCCATGTAACCTAATCTACAAACCTTTTGGGATGTGGTAAGAAAATCAATGCACATAAGCAGAAATTAAGCCTAAATAAACCATCTTAAATAAACTTTATTTCACTTTATTTTTCCTTAATGTTTTTATGTTTATGTTATCTTTTGTACCCCTCTTTGTTTTTTTCAGCTTCCTTTAGTCTTTTTCTCAATTCTTTGCCTTTTAGGAGCTACATAATATAGGCAGGTACTCACATTTAACACCATAAGGCCAGAGGACGAAAGCATTCCAAATTTAGCTCCTTTTTGCCAGCCTATCATTAAGGTTTGCTAGATTTTTTTTTCCACCATATGCAGAGCTTTTATTAATCTCACTATAAAACGTAGATGCACACTGTGTCTTTTAAAACAGTCTGTTTTTAAGTAATGTGTATCAGAACATGATGTAGCAGGTAGGGATGATTTTATGCTTATCTTACAAATGCCTTGTGTGATGCTCCCTTTTTAATTTTTATTTATTTATTTTTTTTTAAGTTTTATTTTGTTTATTTTAGGACTTACTTTGTGCTGGCAGAGAGAGGTGTTGCAATACATGTTGCATACTGTATATACATAAGCAGTCTGTCATAATTCTGATGTGTTAATATTAATTCTTTGCACAATACTTACTGTTTTGTCGAGGCATTCAGTGAGATATATCCATGTTGGAGTTCCATCCCAAAAATGGGACGATGATTTAGTGGTCTTTATGCAGTTTTGAGGAGGTTTGGATGGATTTCTTACAACTCAAGAGACATTTTATAATACACCTGACATTTCATGTTTCTTGATTGAAGCCCTTTCGTTCAAGTCCTTTGTACCATAAACCCCTCACCTCAGACTGAAGTTGATAGAGAACTGGAATATCAAATGGAATCTATTTCAGATTTGCTATATAGTGCACTAAAGAAGTTTTGTTCCTGAAGCTAGGTTGTGGGGCTCAGTTCATTCCTCATCTCTTTTGAGATTTTCATATATGTTTACCTAAGAAACTGGATGGACACGATTTGGGTCTGTGCCTCAAAAGGGGTGGATGGGTAGGGTTCTGTCATTATTATGATGTATTTATATCCTTTGTACTGTACATTGTGATCTGCAGGTGGTGCACCAGCTCCCCAAACCAGACACAGACAAATGCAAAAACAAGTTCCACAAGCATAACACAGGCTTTATTTAGTGGGAAAAGCTCCCCAACTTGTTTCCCACAGCACAATCACTGTACAAAGCACAATAAAGCACACAGACTCAAACTCCCATGGAGCCCTGTGGGAGTCTGCGGTGCTGTAGCAACCCAGGGGGGCTGCCATCTAGCTTTCCAGAGGAAGTAATGCCCTGTGCAGGTTTTCTCCCCCCGTACAATCTGACCATATGCCACAACATGCTATTCTGAATTTTTCAAGTTGCCATTTTGTTTTCTATGTCTGGTCACCATTTTGCTACGTTTAGATCATGCGTGCAGCCATGTTGTTTATGGTTTGCCAGTCATATGACCAACAGGACACAACATGTGATGTCATAATCGCAGTGGGTATAAAATATGGTGTCATGTTAAAGTCAGCATCTTAATATGGGGTTATTCTAAATGAATCTCTGTTCCTGTTTGTTTTTGTTAGGGACATTTTTAATTAGATCCGGTAAAACGTTTGTATTGAACTTTGACTTTTGCTTGATGTTTTGATGCTTGGTAGCGTTTCTCCTTTGTGACTTTTTGTTGATGAACCTCTACTTGCCTTTTTGACTATTCTTTGGCCTCTTCAGTTCTCATTTTCATCTGTCCCTTCCAGAATAAACTTGCTTCTTATCTGAGGCATAACACAGCCACTGCCACCAAGGGTGCCGTTTACCTCAGTCCAGTCAGGATCAACTGGTAAGCAGCAGGCACATTGAAAGGATTTCCAGTTTTATTATCGTTGGCTAAATATATATTTACAATTTTACCATACTGTGAGAAAACACATAAAATATCTCCTGCCAAATTGTGTGATAAATTACCTATTGTAAAATAAAGAGAATACAGCACAGAAAGGTTTGGGGTTTTCCGGCCCCGTATACTGTACAGTATGCAAATTGTTACAACAGTCCAGAAATATTACAACCGAGTATCACTGAACACATGCTGGTGTGATGGGGGAACCTTTATAGGGAGGGCCGGAATAAGCAGAGGGAGTGTGGGTAACGAGTTGCAGGTGGATCCAGTAATCATGATGTCATCAGATAGGAGGGGAAGGATGAACGGGAGCTTGCTCAGGGTGTAGGCGTTTCCTTCTTTCTAGGGAAAATAAGGAGAGAATGGTTAGTTGCCCGCCAATCCCTTATGGCTTCCGGGTTTTCCGCTACAGTAATCCCTCCTCCATCGCGGGGGTTGCGTTCCAGAGCCACCCGCGAAATAAGAAAATCCGCGAAGTAGAAACCATATGTTTATATGGTTATTTTTATATTGTCATGCTTGGGTCACAGATTTGCGCAGAAACACAGGAGGTTGTAGTGAGACAGGAACGTTATTCAAACACTGCAAACAAACATTTGTCTCTTTTTCAAAAGTTTAAACTGTGCTCCCTGACAAGACAGAGATGACAGTTCCGTCTCACAATTAAAAGAATGCAAACATATTTTCCTCTTCAAAGGAAACAGAGAGTAAAGCAAACAAATCAATAGGGCTGTTTGCTTTTAAGTATGTGAAGCACCGCGGCACAAAGCTGTTGAAGGCGGCAGCTCACACCCCCTCCGTCAGGAGCAGGGAGAGAGAGAGAGAGAGTTTGTTTTTCAAACAAAAATCAATACGTGCCCTTTGAGCTTTTAAGTATGCAAAGCACCATGCAGCATGTCCTTCAGGAAGCAGCTGCACACGTCCCTATCGTCTAGGTGTGCGAACAGCCCCCCTGCTCACACCCCCCTACGTCAGCGCAAGAGAGCGAGAGAGAGAAAGTAAATTGGGTAGCTTCTCAGCCATCTGCCAATAGCGTCCCTTGTATGAAATCAACTGGGCAAACCAACTGAGGAAGCATGTACTAGAAATTAAAAGACCCATTGTCCGCAGAAACCCGCGAAGCAGCAAAAAATCCGCGATATATATTTAAATATGCTTACATATAAAATCCGCGATGGAGTGAAGCCGCGAAAGGCGAAGCGCGATATAGCGAGGGATCACTGTACTCCCTGAGTCGTTCTGCGGCTCCCCAAGCGCGCGTGCGTGACACTATAAATATCCAAGCACTGTTGCTATATTGTGAATAACGAGAAACATTCTTATTTATCCCAAGTTCTGCTTCCTTCTGATTCAGTTCCTTGATAAGTTTCACCGTTGTAAGAGGGATTGGATATTCCAAGTACAGATAAAACAGTGTGAAAGGATAAAATATCACAGAATTTGCAGATGATAGGCCTCCATCTCAACATTATAAACAATCTATTGTTTTAAATGAAGAGATGACTACTTTTAGGGTGATCAGTGAAGAGTGAGGATACAAACTCACAAAATTTGTTATATTCCAATGTATAAATTAGTGTTATAAAGTGGACTTAGAAATTATTCTGATCCTTTCATTTTCTGTACACTTTATTTTGTTATAGATTTAATTTTAAATGGATTCATTTGACTTTTTATCCGTGAATCCACATTCAATAACCGATAATGACAAAGTGAAAACGAGTTTTCAGAAAGGTTACAAAATCAATTAAAAATCTCTAATTTATGTAAGTTTTCAGACCCTTTACTGCAGCACTCCACATTGTGGTCAGGTGTACCTTGTTTACTTTAATTCTTCTAGAGATATGTTTAGAAATTAATTGGAGACCACCTGTGGCACAATGAATTGATTGGACATCATTTAGAAAGACACACACCTGGGTATATAATGTCTCATAATTCACACCACCCCATGAACTCTCTGTAACCAAATTGTGGTAGTGGTAGTGGTAGTATTATTATTATTATAGATCAGGACAAGGGTATGAAAACCATTTCAAAAGATTAAAGTATTTCCAGGAGCACAGTGGTTTCAGCATTTGTAAAATTTCAGTCCATCCATCCATTCATCCTCTTCCACTTATCCGAGGTCAGGTCGCGGGGGCAGCAGCTTGAGCAGAGATGCCCAGACTTCCCTCTCCCCGGCCATTTCTTCTAGCTCTTCCGGGAGAATCCCGAGGCGTTCCCAGGCCAGCCGGGAGACATAATCCCTCCAGCGTGTCCTGGGTCTTCCCCGGGGCCTCCTCCCGGTTGGACGTGCCCAGAACACCTCACCAGGGAGGCGTCCAGGAGGCATCCTGATCAGATGCCCGAGCCACCTCATCTGACTCCTCTCGATGCGGAGGAGCAGCGGCTCTACTCTGAGCCCCTCCTAGATGACTGAGCTTCTCACCCTATCTTTAAGGGAGAGCCCAGACACCCTGCGGAGGAAACTCATTTCAGCTGCTTGTATTCGCGATCTCGTTCTTTTAGGTCACTACCCATAGCTCATGACCATAGGTGAGGGTAGGAACATAGATCGACCGGTAAATTGAGAGCTTTGCCTTATGGCTCAGCTCCTTTTTCACCATGACAGACCGATGAAGAGCCCGCATCACTGCGGACGCTGCACCGATCTGCCTGTCGATCTCACGCTCCATTCTTCCCTCACTCGTGAACAAGACCCCATGATACTTGAACTCCTCCACTTGAGGCAGGATCTCGCTCCCAACCCTGAGAGGGCACTCCACCCTTTTCCGGCTGAGGACCATGGTCTCGGATTTGGAGGTACTGATTCCCATCCCAGCCGCTTCACATTCAGCTGCGAACCGATCCAGAGAGAGCTGAAGATCACGGCCTGATGAAGCAAACAGGACAACATCATCTGCAAAAAGCAGTGACCCAATCCTGAGTCCACCAACCGGACCCCCTCAACACCCTGGCTGCGCCTAGAAATTCTGTCCATAAAAGTTATGAACAGAATCGGTGACAATGGGCAGCCCTGGCTGAGTCCAACTCTCACTGGAAACGGGTTCGACTTACTGCCGGCAATGCGGACCAAGCTCTGACACCGGTTGTACAGGGACCGAACCGCCCTTATCAGGGGGTCCAGTACTCCATACTCCCGGAGCACCCCCTACAGGATTCCCCAAGGGACACGGTCGAACGCCTTTTCCAAGTCCACAAAACACATGTAGACTGGTTGGGCGAACTCCCATGCACCCTCCAGGACCCTGCTAAGGGTGTAGAGCTGGTCCACTGTTCCGCGACCAGGACGAAAACCACACTGTTCCTCCTGAATCCGAGGTTCGACTATCTGACGGACCCTCCTCTCCAGAACCCCCGAATAGACTTTTCCAGGGAGGCTGAGGAGTGTGATCCCTCTGTAGTTGGAACACACCCTCCGGTCCCCCTTCTTAAAGAGGGGGACCACCACCCCAGTCTGCCAATCCAGAGGCACTGTCCCTGATGTCCATGCGATGTTGTAGAGATGTGTCAACCAAGACAGCCCTACAACATCCAGAGCCTTTAGGAACTCCGGGCGTATCTCATCCATCCCCGGGGCCCTGCCACCAAGGAGTTTTTTGACCACCTCGGTGACCTCAGTCCCAGAGATGGGGGAGCCCACCTCCGAGTCCCCAGGCTCTGCTTCCTCATTGGAAGGCATGTTATTGGGATTGAGGAGGTCTTCGAAGTACTCCCCCCACCGACCCACAATGTCCCGAGTCGAGGTCAGCAGTGCACCATCCCCACCATATACAGTGTTGACACTGCACTGCTTTCCCCTCCTGAGACGCTGGACGGTGGACCAGAATCTCCTCGAAGCCATCCGAAAGTCGTTCTCCATGGCCTCCCCAAACTCCTCCCATGCCCGAGTTTTTGCCTCAGCAACCACCGAAGCTGCATTCCGCTTGGCCTGCCGGTACCTATTAGCTGCCTCCAGAATCCCACAGGACAAAAGGGACCGGTAGGACTCCTTCTTCAACTTGACGGCATCCCTCACCACCGGTGTCCACCAACGGGTTCGGGGATTGCCGCCACGACAGGCACCGACCACCTTACGGCCACAGCTCCAGTCAGCCGCCTCAACAATAGAGGCACGGAACATGGCCCATTTGGACTCAATGTCCCCCACCTCCCTCGGGACATGGTCAAAGTTCTGCCGGAGGTGGGAGTTGAAGCTACTTCTGACAGGGGGCTCTGCCAAACGTTCCCAGCAGACCCTCACAACACGTTTGGGCCTACCAGGCCTGACCGGCATCCTCCCCCACCATTGAAGCCAACTCACCACCAGGTAGTGATCAGTTGATAGCTCCGCCCCTCTCTTCACCCGAGTGTCCAAGACATGTGGCTGCAAGTCCGACGACACGACTACAAAGTCGATCATTGAACTGAGGCCTAGGATGTCCTGGTGCCAAGTGCACATATGAACACCCCTATGCTTGAACATGGTGTTCGTTATGGACAATCCGTGATGAGCACACAAGTCCAATAACAAAACACCACTCGGGTTCAGATCGGGGGGGCCATTCCTCCCAATCACGCCCTTCCAGGTCTCACTGTCATTGCCCACGTGAGCATTGAAGTCTCCCAGCAGTACGAGGGAGTCCCCAGATGGTATGCCCTCTAGCACACCCTCCAGGGACTCCAAAAAGGGTGGGTACTCCGAACTGCTGTTCGGTGCATACGCACAAACAACAGTTAGGACCCGTCCCCCCACCTGAAGGCGGAGGGAGGCTACCCTCTCGTCTACTGGGGTAAACCCCAATGTACAGGCTCCAAGTCGGGGGGCAATAAGTATACCCACACCCGCTTGGCGCCTCTCACCGGGGGCAACTCCAGAGTGGTAGAGAGTCCAGCCCCTCTCAAGGAGATTGGTTCCAGAGTCCAAGCTGTGCGTCGAGGTGAGTCCAACTATATCTAGCCGGAACCTCTCAACCTCATGCACAAGCTCAGGCTCCTTCCCCTTCAGAGAGGTGACATTCCACGTCCGAAGAGCCAGCTTCTGTAGCCGAGGATCGGACCGCCAAGCTCCCCGCCTTCGGCCACCACCCAACTCACACTGCACCCGACCTCCTTGGCCCCTCCCATAGGTGGTGAGCTCATGGGAAGGGGGATCCACGTTGCCTCTTCGGGCTGTGCCCGGCCGAGCCCCATGGGTGCAAGCCCGGCCACCAGGTGCTCGCCATCGAGCCCCACCTCCAGGCCTGGCTCCAGAGGGGGGCCCCGGTGACCCGCGTCCGGGCAAGGGAAAACGCCGTCCAAATTTTTTATTCGTCATAGGAGGTTTGTATAACCGCTCTTTGTCTCATCCCTCACCTAGGACCAGTTTGCCTTGGGTGGCCCTACCAGGGGCATAAAGCCCCAGACAACAGAGCTCCTAGGATCATTGGGACACGCAAACCCCTCCACCACGGTAAGGTGGCGGTTCGAAGAGGGGTAAAATTTCAGTTTTTGATTTTTAAAAAATCTGTAAGCCTTTCTGACAATGTTTTCACCATGTCATTACAAGTTCTTGAATTTAGATTGATATGCAAAAATGACAAAATTATCTCTCTAAAGTGAAGGAGTCCAAACACTTTCTGAATCTACAGTGTGTCTCAAATTTGCCTATGTATTAAACTTTGAAATTCCTTGTTTTTTTTCTTCATTGACCCAATATACACCTTCTTATGTTGATGAACAGTTCCATACTCAACTTATGATAAGCTGATGTTCTATCAGGCTTCACCCATTCAAATTTACATGTAACTTTCTATTTTATTTTTCAAATATCTTTTTTTTAAAGATCATGGAAATATGCTTCCTTCTCATGCATCTCATTTGTAGACAAGAGTCAATTATTTAAACAACTTTTCACTACATGACTTCTTCATTCGTTCTGCTACTGCTCATCAACTGGCATCAATCTTTAATATTTTTTTTTTTCTACTTTTTTATATTTATACTTTTTAATGGCCTATTTAACTTTTTAATGTCAAGCTGCATCACAAATCAGTTTCAGAGTGCACAAAAGTATGATTCTTGCTGGCAACTAATCTCCTTCAGATGTATTTGCATTATAAAAAGTACATGGGTCCCATTAGAACAGTCAGTATAAAAATGTATGGGTCCCATTAGAATAGTTTCTATAGCCCTGTAGGATGAGATGCCATTTCATTTTTGTTAAATGCATTTCAAAGGATTTTTTTAATCTCCTGACAGCTATGAGTGTAATTTCAGCATTTATAGCACACTCTATAGCTAAACCAGCCGGCTTTAGTCAAAAGAACATCCTTCATTTAATGCTACTGATGCTGTTTCTGTTCATTTTCAATTTTTAGTCCATCAGGCCATTATACTGCCCTGCCTCTTATAACAGATGGCCTGCAGCTGTTACAAATGCACATTGCATTCAGCAGCATCATAAAGCAATGGTAAAGTCATTAAAACAAGACAGGATGTAAACTCTTATGTTAAGGTTATTGTTGAAGTGACTTGCTGTTTAAGTCATTAAAACAAAGGTGTCAAAATCAATAGCTTAGGGAAGTCTCAGAATAAACATTTAAAAAGCTAGCTCATATGATGTAGTCTATCACCTAATGCTCATGAGAACAGCCTGATCCAGTCATTCAAATCTACTTCTTTCATTCTCTTCAGTGCTCACAATGCCTTTTCGGAGAAGTTCCTACAGATTCAGTAATTAATCCATTAACACTTTCCAGCTGCTCCTTGGAAAAGGAAGCAGATTATGTGACCTTCAAACCACATTTCTGCACAGTTTTCAATCTGTCCTGTAACTATATTTGTCATATGGGTTACCGATGTAGCCACAGAATGGAACAGTTTTGACAGACCACCCAGTTTGTTCCCTATAGATCTAGATAAAAGAGATGTTAACTCTGGTTAAACCAACTAAAGCGGTTCCTTAGATCTTATTTGGTAAGTCAGCCCAGTAGAATTAATAGGTACCATAATGTCAATGCTCATGTAGCAGTTAGCTCATCATGTCTTTTCTTATTATCTCTTAGCAGCCATTGCTTTAAAGAAGTCATATTGAGCAGTTCCTAAAGATGTTTATATGGTTCAAATGTCACAAATAGATCAATAGATAGAACTTTATTTTTCCCCAAGGGAAATTTGGCTTTTTACAAAAGCTTTTTAAATAAATGAATACATAAATAGGTGGATAAGTACATAAGTAAATAAATAAATAAATATACACATACACTTTGGTCTGAACACCTACTGGAATGACTATAAAGGAAGGAAATTAAAAAGAAAGAAAACTTCTGACTTGGCAGTCACAGTCACAGTGAGGCATTAGGCAGGTGTATTGCTTTTGTTATAAAGGATCCCCAATAGCGTTTTTTGACAGAGTTCTGTTGAATAATTTATTGACTGAAAGTACTCAGTGTTGGTGTGTCAAGGAGAGGATGTGCAACATTGTTCATAATGACACCAGTCCAACCTGTCATTAATTGCATCCTTTACTTCTTCAAACCATATGAAAAGAATTTTGCCTCAGATGACCCAGGAACTGTTTTGTATTTAAAGGCTGCTTTTTCAGTTGACATGAAAGCTGCATTTACACACTGCATATTGAAACATATTGCATTGCTTTCTGTGTGTGGTCTTCTCCTCTTCTGTCTATTGTGGCACGCCAACATTCCACAGTTTCTGATTTTGTCAGTGATCAAGGATTACACACTTTCTTAACTGGGATGAGTTCAGTACACATCCATTTCTATATAGAACTTGTCAAGACTTTTAGTAAAAGGCCAGCATTTAATACTCAAGTATCAAAGTGCATACTGTCATACTATAAATTAATCTGACAATATTTGACAAAAATCATAATGCCCTTTCTCTTAGCTGCCATACAGAAACACCCTTAACTTGTCTCGTTGAAGATTCAGTCAACTCAACTAATGATATAAATGTCAATCTTCTATGCAAAGGCAACATATGACACATTTGAGTATAGTATTAAATTACTACGGTTTGAAGATTATTAAGAATAGCCAGGCAATGTGTTCAGGTGGTTTGTAGGTTTGTAGGGTAAAATGTACACAGTGCTGTGAAATCCTATTTTTTTACTTTGCTTTTATTAACTTATTTTCAATATGTGCAAAAGTCAGATGCCAGTACTTCTATGTTCATGTAATGTTTTCCTTGACAGTTCCATCCAGTTGTGTTTTCTCTATTACATGTCAGAAATTAAGCATATATGGAATTACTTTTGGACTATCCAGAGAATGACATTTAAGGACAATGCTGAGTCTATACAATTTTGGAGCCACCAGGCCACAAGTACCCTTTGGGAGCTCCTGATACCACAGTGCAGCTAAGAAAAAAACAACAACAATATTTATTTATATAGCACATTTTCATACAAAAAGTAGCTCAAAGTGCTTTACATAATGGATAGAAGAAAAATAAAAGATAAAATAAGAAATTAAAATAAGACAACATTAATTAACATAGAAAGGAGTAAGGTCCGATGGCCAGGGTGGACAGAAAAAACAAAAAAAAAACTCCAAGAAGAGCTACACACCTAAAAGCCTAGCTGTCATGTTAACTTTTAAGCTGCATGACATCATTTACTGCATGTAAACTAGGAATATACCATATATGACCATGACATGGGCGCTACACTACCCTCTTATGTCCTGGGGGAATGTTTCTGGCTGATGCGCAGTACTGAATGATGTTGTGGTTTCACTTTTACATGGTGAATTTATATGTTGGCCTTTAATTTCAGTATGCAGACAGAAGGCAAAATGTACAAAACAAATTGAAAATAAAAAAAATCGATGAATGAATAAGAAAAGGCAAAAGTACAGAAACAAGTGAGAAAACACACAAAAATATGAAAACACCAAAGGACTGAAAAATATCAAAACAAACTGAAATTTGAAAAAACAAATCAAATATGCAAAATAAATCAAAATCACAAAAAGTAAATTGAAAAACACAAGAACAAATTGACACAGCTAAAATCAAATTGAAAAACACAAAAACAAATCAGACCAATAAAAACAAATAAAAACTGAAAAATGCAAAACTAAATGGAAGCATGCAAAATAAATCAGAAAATGTACAAAACAATCCAAAAGTTAATCAAAGCACATAAAAAATAAAATGCACAAAATTAAATCAAAATGCGAAATTCAGAGACAGCATCTGCAAAAAGAGAAATGTGCAAATAAATAAGATGCATAGATAGTACAAAACAAAATATCAGAGCACAAATCCAAAAGAAAAACACATTTGTGAAATACAATGTCTATTTGAACGGAAAACGCAATACAGCGGTGGGATTTTCTCCGTCTTAAATCTGAGGTATGATTTTCTGCTTTCCATGTTATCATCAAGAATTAACTGTTCATTTAATAGCAGCTGTGTTTTAGAGGAGAGGTCGTGTTTCTCTCCATCTGCATTCTGAACTCGCCTATCTCTTTCAGTTCAAGATGGTTTTAGTTCTAGAATTCAATCTGTAGCTCCATCAATTTAACTCTTCCCCAGAGCCGTAAACCAATGACCTTCGGGTTACAAAAATGCAAGTAAGCTTTGCATTGCTGAAAGCAATTGGAGATCTCCCATCACTCCATGGATAAGACAGTTTACTGTCCATTCTGCAACAGTATGCCTCTGTGAGTGTGACATCAGGCTTAGCTCTTCCTCAGTCCCAAATCCTGTGAAGCAAGGCAGCAAATACTATCACAATGTAGGTTTACTGATGTTCAACTTAGACTAATGAATCCAAGACCAGATCTTGGCGCTGACAAAGGGGGAGTAATGTAGCTGTAGCTGAGAAGCACAGTGCCTTACTAATTCAAGGAAATATACATTTTTTTCTGAGTTAATTTACGAAAGGATCGATGTAACGAAACAAATGTGATGTTGTGTTCCAGTTGACGAGGAATTAAATGTCTCCACTAGAAGCAGTGAATCGTTTACCACATCTGCTTGAAACTGAAGTGCAAATGAAATTAAGGGGAAAATTGAAGTCTATAACATTTGGCATAGCGGAAGTGGATGGTTTTCTGACAAATTCAAAAAAAAGCAAAAAGCAAGAGTAACACACAGCAGTCATCAGCAAAAGAGATGCTTCTACAGATACGTGGGGAACTCATGGCTGGTTTTTTGCCTTGAGGTGCCCAAGCAGTGAAACATCATTTATGGTGGCAGAAGAGGGCATATCAGTGATTTCTGAGTTAGAGACATGACTGGCCTTTGAGGATGGTGCAGTGTTAAAAGGCCTGAAACAAATTCTATATTATTTAATATCAACTAGGTACCAAAATGAGTTAACGTCATTTACCAGGAGCAGAAATTTTATGTTTGTGTTTGTACCACCAATTTTGCTTGTTCATTGAGCAATCAGGAAGTTAACCATCACTGTTAGACAAGATCATCAATTTAAAGTTTAAAAAATGAAAGTAGAGAAAGAGGATGTATGTTAAAGAGAGAAAAGATAAGTGAACAGATCCTGCTATGAAGTAAACAGGCTTTCACTGTCACGATTATTTGCTCTTCAATAAGACTTTAAATATTCACATAAAAACACTGAAACTAAACAGTATCATTTGCTAAGAACAATAAAAATTAACTGATGAAAGGTGGTTATATGATTCTGAACCTTAAATAATTAAACATTTTATGAACTGTCATTTTAAACAAGGCGAGATTTACTGAATTGTTTGAATTTGACTTTGTCAGAAATTCAGTTTATACTTACACGATAAATGAGACCCTGGAAAAGAAATGAAGTTGTCAGTCTTCAAAATTGTTGTTATTGTTAACAAATGGTCATGAACTGTCTCTATATACAGTTCCTGTTTACATTGTAACTCATTATTTAAACAGTTCTGAAAGAATAAATATGCTGCAGATAAGTTCTGAAACTCTGCTGCAAATCCTTAAATTTAACTCTTTTGACACATGTGTTTTTTTAAGTTACTCGATTTTGTACAATATCAAGTCAACATCAGGAGTATTTACAAATAGCTCCATATAAAATGTTTTTAGGATCACCATTTTTCTAAAATAATCAAAAACTACTTATTCTGGAAGGGTAGAAAAGCTGAGCTGTTTGTATTCTTTTTAATTATTTTATTCTTGTTTAATTCTGTCCTGGGTCCAAATCCTGTGTCCAGTGGTTGCTTATGTAGAAGTTGCACATTTTCCCCAAGTCTGTGTTGGCTTTTCTCCATGTACTCCCATTTTACTCATGTGTTAGGGTAAAAATGGCACCTGTGGGTATATCAATGCACAAGCCCTACCATTGACTGGCACCTTGTCCAGGATTGTTTCCTGCCTTGTAACCATTTGTGGCTGGGGTAGGCTTTGGCTTTCAACAAACCCTGAATTGAATTATGTGGGGCTGAGAATTTTAAGTTACCATGCTCTACTTATATCAAATACAAAAAATAAAAATCTGCCCTTGGTGGGTGCCTTTTAAATTGTGATGCTTCTGCAAGCTGTAGGAAAAGACACACTTTTCAAATTAAATTATTAAGACTGTTAGCAAATTAAACTTCAAATCTACCAATTTTTTTGTAAAATGTATTCATTATTTGTATTTTCAGACATAAAATTTGAGGGGAGTTCCAAATGTCCATTTCCTTTAATAGAAATAAAAGAAATAAACCCCAAATGTTTGTTTTTCCAGAAATCTTTTTCATTCTGTACTTCTCCACAAAATTGCTGCCCATCTCAAAGCAATTTCACAGTCTGTGGAATCGTTTTTCCCTTACACCCCTAAATGTCATTTTTTTCAGCTTTGCTAGCTCTTCATTCTCTGCCTTGATCATGTCTTCTCAACCCTTGTAGCATTTTCCATGCATGTTGGCCTTGACTTTGGGGAAGAGACAGAATTCAAAAGAGGCCAGGAAAGGTGTGTAGGGTGGGAAATCCAAAAAGTTGATCCTAGAGGATGGTCTTGGTGGCTCGATGAGCAGGAGTGTTGTGGCAATGAAGGAATCATTCATTAATTTTTCACTTGGGGCGACCTCTGTTTTCAAAACCTTTAGCCTAACCTTTAGCTGTACCATCTGAAACCAGGCAAACCACTTCTGGACAGTTCTCCGGGCTGGTACTTGGTTGCCAAAATGATCTTCCAGATTCTTGAAGCTGTCTGCCCCAGATAAACCACAATGAAATATGTGATAGTGCATGAGCACTTGTTTGTTCTTATCAGGAGAAATTCACTCAAGGGTGTGCACCATGCTTACTTCTACCTTCATTTCTTGTCTCCATGATGACCTGTGAACCTGAAAATTTCAGGAGGTTTTTCCAAATAGTTTAATAAAATTCCTGGAAATAATTAAACATATGGAACAAATTTAAAAGTGCATGCTTTCATGCATGAATATTGGTAGAAAATAGACAAAATCATATGTAAGATATTGCCATAAAATACGATGCAATCATAATATAGTCTATTAATATGTAAAAATGTATTCTTATTAAGCAATACACTATTTGTCTTTTAACAAGAATAATATTTTGTTTTTATATAAATTATCCTAAGTATATACTTAAAGAAATAAACTCAAATCTTTTTTATGTTTATTGCTTTTTCCTAGTTCTGGGAAACACACAGGGGCACAGATAGAAGCTAAGTAAGGGTATAAGAGAATGTTTTTCTTCAGACAGACATACGAATATACATGGAATTTGTTAACAATTATAAAGATAAAAAGTAGAATTTTCAAGTGTTGACCTAGCAAAATTTTGCAAAAGTTTGATGAATAGAAATTGATGAACTATGCTGGATTGAATGGCTTGTTCTTGTGGCAATTTTGCTTATCTTCTTACCTGGATATATAAGATATAATATTTCACTTAATCACATCATGATTCACAAAATGATTCATCTTTGTATGACAAAGCAACTCTGACTTTCTTTAAGAATTGAAATTTTGATAAGAATTTGGGTTTTTCGAATATAGAATTTGAATATAGGATAGTAGTCATTGCCTTCCATCTAGTTAGGTAGAAGCATACAAGGCCTAACTCAGTGGGACTGTGAGACCTATTTAAGCTGTTTAAAAGACCAGGCAGTCCAGATTATGAACAATGTCTGGGTGAAAGCACACAGATGAAAAAAAGACCGGTTGTGATAGAAATAGGCGGGTTGTGTGGCAAGATTGGAGAGGAGTTCAGTAACTGTGCTAGCTAGGTCCAGTGTGCCAGCACGTGTTTTCTTTTACTTTTTCCTGTTATTATCCAATATTTTTCAGTTTCCCCTGCATTTATCCTTAGTGTGAATTGTTATGTTTTATGTTACCTTGCAAATTATGAAAACTGAAACCATCACTCATCAAGTTTCATATTTGCTCTAAGTAAACCTCTATTACACTTCTGTGTCTGTCATCTATTTTAAACAATAAAACCACTGTGTTTGTTCTATTCAGCACATAACAATAACATTGCACTCTCATTTGAAAGGCCTATAGACACTCCCATCAGGTCTGAATGAGCTTTGATTTCCTCAGTGACAGTAGCAGTAAGCTTTCCCAAAAAGTACATTCACAAGACCAAGCACACTTAAGGCTAGTTTAAAAAATGTTTTAGTATCTCTTGTTAAATTCCCAGATCATGGGCACACACAACTACGATAGACATTTGGTATATAAGTCTTAATTTCTTTTGTTGTAACTATTTTTCAACTTGAACAAAAAAGGTAATGTTGTGCCTCTTATGGATTTTAAGAAAAAAATAATTACTAGCACCAGAACGAATAAGACACAAGAATAAAATCAGAATGAAGATTGAGGCATTTTTTATTTATCCATTTAAATCAGGGTTCTCAAACTCTGGTCCTGGAGGATCGCAGTGGCTGCAGGTTTTCATTCTAACACTTTTCCTAATTATTGACCTGTTTTTGCTGCTAATTAACTTCTTTTTAATTAATTGTAACTGACTTGCTCTTGAAGACACAGACCCCTTAATTGTTTCTTTTTCCTTAATTAGCTGCCAAACAATAGTGAGATACAAAATGAGCCAAACATGATGTGCCCATCATACAGTATCTGAAAATAAAGAAAGATGAAGGTCTCAGGAGTGTCGATCTGCTCATGTGCACAAAAAATTTTAACAGTGCTCTTAGAAAAGAGAATATCGACAATTTCAGAAATGTATGCTATTGCAACAAGCCATGGAATTAAAGAACGAGTTTAATTAACAAGAATTAGCACCTAATTAAGTAATTGCTTAGAGTGAAATTGGTTAGAGTTTGAAACCATGACTTGGTTGGTCTTCTGTTGGCTCACTCACTTCTCATTTCATTTCTGTTTAGGTACTGTTTAAGGAGAGAAATGTAGCAATTCAGAGGAACGATGAAGAAATTCAGGGAAACAAATCTTAAAAAACAAGTCAATTACAATTAATTCAAAAGAAGTTAATTAGCAACAAAACAGGTCACTAATTAAGAAAAGGATTAGAATGAAAATGTGTGCCAATGCCACAAAATAGCCCACTTATAATATGCCAGACAGCATGTAGACAAACCTCAAAACTTCTGGAACAAAGTCCTTTGGAGTGATGAGACCAAAATTGAACTTTATGGTCACAACCATCAACATTATGTTTGGAGAGTACGCAACAAGTCCCATGGTGAAAAATACATCATCCCTACTGTGAAACATGAAGGTGGATCTCGGATGTTCTGGGGGGTGTGTGAGCTACGGCGGCACAGGTAACAGTGAAAATTAATGGCAAGATGAATGCACCATGTTACCGGAAAATATAGGAGACGACTTGCATTCATCAGTCCAGAAGATACTCATGGGATGCCCCTGGATCTTCCAACATGACAATGATCCAAAACACAAGGCCAAGTAGACCCTTCAGTGGCAACTGCACAAAAAAAGTGACAGTGTTGGAATGGCCATCACAGTCACCTGAAATCAATATCATTGAGCCACTTTGAGATCTTAAACATGCAGTTCATACAAGACAACTCAAGAATTTATAAGACGAAGAATGAGCAGCTCTACTGCCTGATAATATCTTGGGCCTCATCCACAACTATCACAAAAGGTTGCATGCCATCATTAATTCTAAAGGGGGCAATGCACAGTAGTAAGAACTAAGGAAATGCAATTTTTTGTACAGGGACCACCTTATTATTTTCCTTATTACTATGTTTTGTTTAATGGTTGTGCTATTCTATGATGCCTTATAGTTTAATTTGGATTCCATTAAAAGTAAATGAAATGTGTTTTGCCTGATCAGTCATCTTTTCTTTAAAGTATGGTATACATCTTACAAATCCTACTGGGGTATATACATTTATGAGCACAACTGTACATAAAATGGCACTGTTTTTCTCATATGTCAGGCCAAGTGCCACTGGAATACAGCATTCATCCCCCAGATGAAAAGGGAAGAGCGTACCTCCTGGAGATTCCCCATATAACTGACTACTCTAACCAAAACATACACAAAAAGTGAAGGGGATTTCTACGGTGTGATCTAGCACTTTCTCTAAATTACAACCAAGCCAAGACAGTGAATGGACAGATAGTGTCACACGCATCCGCATAGGGGACAATTTAAGGGCTCTGATGACTGTAATTCTCTACCGCTCCAGGGGCCGGTGCTGTACCCTAATGCCTTTTCTCTTCCTCCCTCTGCAGACTAGAAGATTGACGGCTATAATACCACTGACGTCACTTCTGATGTCAGTCCACCTGGACCCGCATCTTCCTTCTGGAAAAGACTTAAGACTGAAGATCCGCCATCTTGAGGCAGTTGATTTGATAACTCATGTCTGGAAAAACATCTCCGCAATTAATGCAGGTTTTCCTTTGTTTTGTTTTTTTTCAATTCCAGTTATACAGTGTCCCAGGGTGGTACTCCAACCCTTTATCTTAGTCTGACTGTTCTGCCATCCCTGAAAGAAATGGCAGTTATAGCATCAGACAAAAATGGTACAAATGTACATATAACAAGGATTATAAAAATTATAGGTATGCTAACAAGGTAGCACTGTTTAATTCAAAACTTTTTAATCACAGGTTAGTATTATTCCATGTAAAATTTTATAGAGTCTTGAGCATTGATTAATAATAGTTTAAGAAAATACTGGGCATCTTCATGAAGTCTGAAATAATGTCCTGCTTTTGTTTAGTCTTTCACAAAATATCTCACAACAAAATATTCTTTTCTGAGAATGCTTCCAACTTAATTTCATTTTATCTGTGAGTACCTTCTATAGAAGGGCAAATAAAAAATTCATCATTACACATACTTAAATCAGATCAAGATCATGAAGGCTAGAGCATATCTGGACAGCATAGGGAGCAAGGCAGGAATCAAGCTAATCATAAGAAGCACTCAGAGACCAGTTTAGAGATGTCCAGTACACTAACACAAGTGTGTTTGGGATGTGGGAGGAAAACCAGAGTATGCTGAGAAATATCCACTCAGACTCCACAGAGACAGAGAGTGGTCGGGATGAGATCTGAATTCAGGATTCTGGAGTCATACCCACCTCACTCTGCTGTTCAGAATAAAACAGGTGTAGTTGTTCTCTTCTACAAGAACATTTTACAACAATTTCCTGTTTCCACTGAAATTATTTTAAACAAGGAGGGAATAGTTCAGTTTTGCCAACTTTATGGAGTCTGGCAGGCTGGAGTTACCACAGCTGGGGAAATTATGATAGTCGCTGTCAACAGCTTTTAGGGGAGCATTGGTGAACACATTGGTGAAATGGAGAGATTGAGACAAGAAAGAAACACATGGAAAAATGTGGTTTATATTGGTATTTAGGCCTGTTGAAATAGGCCCAGGACGCAGTGGCTTTGAAAGCAAGTATTTCAAAATCAGCTCTTTGGAAAAGAATCCCGCCAAGTTCAGTGCTTAGTCAAGTAAATTTTTCAATTGCAACCTTTGCTTCATACAGATGTGAATTATTAAATATTTCCAAAAGTTTGTAGGTCATGGTTATAATAACAATAAAATATGCATGGAAACAAAAAAAGTAGTGATCTGTAAAGCTTAAGCAGCATGACAAAATAAACCACTGAAAAGCAGGAGTCAAAATAAAGAGCAGTATCTATTACATTATTCATGGCTGCCTTGTCTCTATTCAGTGATAACTGTTACTAAAAATGCATGTTAACTAGAGGGGAAGGTTGGCTTTGATTTACAACATGCAAATATTACATTAACACAAAATTAGCAAAATGAACTCTTGCGTGAAACAAAATGAACTGTGACACCTTTAAATCAATGCAGTATATATGATCTCTAGTGCATTCATACCTCAGTTATCTGATCGTTTCATGAGGCAGTGATGGCTTATTTGTAGAGTAAAGGAGTAGCCATTTATGTATTACTTTAACCTTTATTTTCAATTCACTCTAAATGGTTGCTTTAACTGGCAAATTTTCATAAAAACAAGATTACTCATTATCTCTGCCATTTAAACTTGAGACATTCATTTGTAAAGGAATGAATAAGATTTGTAATCTGATAAAGTTGTTGTTTTCTCTGTCTGGCTGCATTTTGTAAATGTCACTTGGAACTGTGATTTTGAAAATCTGGTTCTAGATATGTTGAAAAGAAGAGCGATAAATTAAATGTTTATGTGGTTTGATGCTTCTGTAAAGCTACACTTCCCTTTGGAAATAAAGCATCTATCGTGGAAGATCATCCTTGACACAGACAGGCAGAGACCAATGTTCAACTCACCACACGTTTATTTACAATTATTTACAAGTTCATAAAGTCCCACACACAACCCAGTGCCCCTGCACCAAGCACCCTCAGTCCAGTCCTCTCTTTGCCGCCTCCACTCCTCTCCTCTGAGCTTCATCCTCTTCCAGCCGACTCCAGCTGACGACTGTCCACCCAGACGTGCTCCTCCTGATGAGCTTCCTGTGGCACTTCCTGGTGTGGCGGAAGTGCCGCATGAACACCCGGAAGCAGTCTGGGTGTCCCTGGTAATACTTGCTGACATCCGGGGCTTCAGAGTCTTCAGGGCACCCCCTGGCGGTGGCCACAGGCCCCTATAAGGTTGAACTTCCATGCTCAATTCCTGTGGCCCCCACACAAACCAGGGCAGCTGCCCTCTCGTGGTCCGGGGGAGGCATAGTCCCTCTGCCGGTCCTTCTCAGTGTCCCAGCTGGGCACAGCCCCCAGCCACCTGCCACACTATCTATCTATCTAAGATTAAGTAGAGGCAGGACCACAATGCCACTGTCTTTCAGTCAGGCATGCTGTTATCTACTCTATTCTGTAACCAACACTAAGATTGTCCTTGTCCAACAAATACTCGTAAAACACCATTGTGCTGGTTCACTTTTATTCTGGTTAAATCAGCTTTTTGTTGAGTCTGGATTTTTCTCAGCCCCATTAGTGGAAAATTATTTTTTTTAAGTCGTCTGCAAATGGCCAAAACATTCTTTCCAGTCAGTCAGTTAGTGAAGCAATCACAAACATGTAGCTTTATATAGCTTTATATAGAACATATATAGACTTACATGCATGGCGGAGATTTGGATACAAAGAGCAATCATAACTGCTTACTCATGTGTTTATTATTTTTATTTTTACTGTTTATCTTGCTGATGTCTTTACCTAAAGTGACTTACATGATCAGAATTTATTACCATTGTTTAAAGAATTTATGTTTTAGTTAGACCAAATGCAGGTTAAGCAACTTGCTGAAGATCACATAGTGAAGTACAAGTGGAAATTGAACCAGCACACGTTAAATTGCTCTGCTTTAGTCAATTAACCATTCTTCTGTCTAATTCTTTATTAGAATAAGTGGATGCAGAATGTGGGGAGATTTTGTCATATATCAGCTGAACACATAATATCTGATTTCTATTACACTCACCAGTTTACAGATTACTTACCCTATCCATGGTGCTTCATAACTCTGCTGCTGACCTATAAAGCTGTTTACACCAGTACTCCTGGAGAACTGTCTGCAGTGGTTACATCATATCAAACTGTTAGACAGACAAGGTTTTCAGACACTAACCTTTTCACTGCTCCAAAACCCTGCTGTGCAACTCTTGGCAAACACAAATTCTGTTCTTTGGATTGTCAAAGGTCTCCATCTACGTTGACTTTCATACTCTATCTATCTATCTATCTATCTATCTATCTATCTATCTATCTATCTATCTATCTATCTATCTATCTATCTATCTATCTATCTATCTATCTATCTATCTATCTATCTATCTATCTATCTATCTATCTATCTATCTATCTATCTACCTATCTGAATCTGTTGCCTCTAAGGCTACTTTCACACTAGCATATGATGTAATTGTTAGCCTACACTGGTCATGCGCACAGAAAAAATTCCCAATACCTGGCATATACTGTGTGATTTTTGGCTCAATTTTGTGCCTCATTTGCAATCACCGACTAATATTCTGCGTTGGCCCAAATTTCAGGTTCATCAGCTATTATTTCACATTCAGTATAAGAATGATTGTAATGCCCCATTGCCTCTAACAATTGGGCTATCGAATGATTAGAAGAATTTGTGTCATGTCAGAAATTTCAGTCTTGTGAGTAGTCTCCTGAGCTGAATTTCTGCTGTTGCCATCAAATTGAGTGTGCATTGTACATGTATAGTCTGAGCTGCAACGTCATGGTATGTCAATCAAACCAAACGTTCTTGTACAACTTGAGCACATTTACGACTGGCAACTCTATTATGCGGTGTTGGTGGTCACTTTGTCGTGATTGTAAAAATCTCACAAAATTGAATTTAGATGCATACAGGTATGCAACATAACAACCACCATAGAAAGCAACTCTTCTGTGCTTGCAATGTTGGAATATTTTTTTCTTCTTTGAAGACTGATAGATCAGGGAATGTGATGTTGTAATGAGCAGGATCCAATCAGGGAACCAGAACATGCTGGAATCTGTGTTTTCAGAAATCTTCAGTTTTTCCTGTCCACACTGAAACACTGTGCCTTTGATTTCATTGGTTGAAAACTTCAGGGTAGTGTGGATAAAAGGTGAAAGTTTAGACAAAAGTCTGCTTTTTTAAATGAAAATGTTTTAGTGTTGACAGAGTGTGGATTCCAGGAAACTGGGTTTAAATTCCAGCCTGTTCACCATCTGTGTTACACGTCTTTCTCCAAATGATCAAGATGTTATTGCATATTCCAAACACAGGCATGTAAGGCTTATCAATGACTTAAAATGAGTCCAGTAGAGTAAGTGTAGATGTGAGCTTTAACGAGGACTGTGCTGGACTGGTACCCCATCTAGGGTCAGCTCCAAAAGTGTGCCCACTTTTGTTGATCCATGGCTCTGGTCTCCATGTCCTTTATAGGAAACTCTATAGCCACCCCGAAACCCAATAAGAATACCAAGGAGGCCAAAGGGTGTTTTATTAATGAATTAGCTTTATGAATAATACAACAACACAAGAATAGACAACAAAACACTGACTGCCCCCATAGGCCTAATTAAACATAAGTTTGGTACTCTTGTCTTTCCTGAATGGTGCCAAACACACTTGCTCACTTTTTTAAATACAATAAGCCCCTGATAGGTCAACTGCCATACATTTTCATACTTTGTCCAGTCAATTGAACCCTTGTCACCGCCAGGTTTCAAGTTCACTGACCATATGACAGAAACACGACTCCAAGACCATTGCCAGTGTTATTTCACGTCTCCCTCAAGCTACATACAGTACGAGTGTATTTCTGTTCTCCATTTTGACCAAGAATATCAGGCTTTTTGTTCCCGATGTTGATGCAACCCCATGTAGGCATTAAATTGGCATATTGGCATTAAATGGAGAAAAGAGCATGGCAGCCTCTTAGCAATCCGCCTTTAAGGTGCAAATCATAAATACATTTAGGACCTAGTGCCTAACCCCCCACCCCCCCCTCCGAGATCTGTAGAGAACATAATATGGTTCCAACCATACTGATACCATCACTGCCTTCTAGTGCCATTGATGCGTGAAGTGGCAGCCTTGTATGTTCAACCCTTTACAATAAATGGTGCTTATAATCTGTTTCTTCTGAGCATAAGGAAATCTGTTTAGTAATCTGTTTCTTTTTTTTTTATTTATTAATTTTATTGTAATCATTCTGTACATAAAGATCAATTTTTACAAAAAATAGGATTGAAAACAAATCAAACCCTACCCCTGAGAAGGAGAGCATGGCCAAAGGAGTAATACTTAAGGCTTGTAAATATGCCTAAATTGTTGAGTTTAATAGGGCAAAAAAGATAAATGGAGAAGGAAAAGAAATACGGAAATAATTATTTCTTCTTATTCTAAAATATTATTGATTAGATCCTGCCAGGTTTTGAAAAAATTCTGTACAGATCCTCTAACTGAGAATTAGATTTTTTCCAATTTCAAATAATATAAAACATCGGTTTCCCACTGACTTATTAGAGGAGAGTAAGGATTCTTCCAATTTAACAAAATCAGTCTGCGTGCCAAAAGTGTAGTGAAAGCAGTCACAGTTTGCTTGTCCTTCTCTACTTCAAATCCATCTGGAAGAACACCAAACACAGCTATTAATGGGTTAGGAGGGATTGTGACACCAAGGCTGTCTGGAAGGCACTTAAAAATTTTGGTCCAAAATAATGTTAATTTGGTGCAGGCCCAAAACATGTGACCCAGTGATGCAGGAGTTTGGTTGCAGCGTTTGCAGGTTGGATCTTGCCCTGGAAACATTTTGGACAGTTTTAAGCATCGCGATATATAATTTTGAGTTGAATAATTCTATGATGTGCGCATATGGAGCTCGAGTGAATTCTCTGCATTGCTACCTTCCACTCCTTTTCCATCCATCCATCCATCCATTATCCAACCCGCTGAATCTGAACACAGGGTCACGGGGGTCTGCTGGAGCCAATCCCAGCCAACACAGGGCACAAGGCAGGAACCAATCCCGGGCAGGGTGCCAACCCACCGCAGGACACACACAAACACACCCACACACCAAGCACACACTAGGGCCAATTTAGAATCGCCAATCCACCTAACCTGCATGTCTTTGGACTGTGGGAGGAAACCGGAGCGCCCGGAGGAAACCCACACAGACACGAGGAGAACATGCAAACTCCACGCAGGAAGGACCCGGGAAGCAAACCCAGGTCCCCCAACTGCGCCACTGTGCCGCCCCCACTCCTTTTCTGATATATTAAATAAGAGATCTTTTTCCCATTGTCCTCTTGGATCTTTGAAAGGAAGGGACTGTAATAAAATTTTATATATTGCAGAAATGGTGTCTAAGTCCTCGAAATTGAGCAGTATTTTATCCAGCATGGTGGAGGGTACGAGATGAGGAAAATCGGGCAGGTTCTGTTAAACAAAGTTTCTAATTTGAAGATAGTGAAAGAAATGTGTAGCTGGAAATGTTAAATCTGGAACGTAATTGTTCAAAGGATGCAAAGATGTTGTCTATATAAAGATCTCTGAGCAATTTAATCCCAAATCTTTTCCAGATATTAAAAACTGGATATGTTTGCGAGGGTTGAAAGAGGTGGTTCTCCTGCAGAGGTGCCACAGATAGAAGATTTTCCATCTTAAATTGCTTTCTAAATTGGTTCCATGTTCTGAGTGAGTGAAGCACAATTGGGTTATTAATATATTTGCAATAACTTGCATTTATTGGAGCGCAGAGCAGGGAATATAAAGAAGTACTGCAGGATTTTACTTCTGTTGCGGACCAGGCCTGTGTATGTTCATTTATTTGTATCCAGGTTTTTATGGCTTGTATGTTTGCTGCCCAGTAATAAAACTGAAAATTAGGTAAAGCCATGACACCTTCTGCTTGAGGTCTTTGTAGGGTTGCTCTTCGGATACGTGAATGTTTTGAGTTTCAAATAAATGAGGCTATGGCTGAATCTAATTGCTTAAAAAATGATTTATTGATATATATTGGAATGTTTTGAAATAAAAAAAGAAGCGTAATCTGTTCCTTTTTAAAGGAAACTTGCATCAAAGTCATCCATTTTGTAAACCTAGTTTTTTTTGTAAACATTATCATAGAAAATTAGACAATATGGACGCACTACTGGAGTCACCTCAGGACATCAACTCAGTACAGACTGAGCCTTTGTACAACTTGTTTGTGATAATGTAATCCACGTAACCCTAGTGGGTGCAAGTGGAAAATACAAATACAAAACAAGCATCGATTAAGCCAGGAAATTAACCACACAAGTCAATATGCACCCCCCACATTTAAAATATAATGTCAGATAAAATATGATTGAAAAAGAAAGGACGATCATTGAAAAGTAATTCTCATTTTTTGTGTAAATTAGCTTAGGCTGCACAAAATACTACTGCCATCTAGTGACAACTTTAAACATTGTCTGAATAATGAATTTTTATATATCTGGATTAAGGTTTTTGAGTTAGCACATAGGTTATTTTCTTAAAAAAAAAAAATATTCTGTGATATAATTTACAATCACATTTATCTTTTGAAAGGCTTGTTACATAATATCTGTCCACATAATCTTTGTTCCATATCAAGTCCTTCTCACTTTCATGCCTTTTGTTTTCTATGGTCACTCGCCAGTTTCTCTTTATTCACCTCAAAGGGAAGATTCAAGATCAGTGAAGAGTGAAGGAGGTGTTAAAGACTTGACTGGGAGTCAGATTCTTGCCCAAAACTGCAACACTCCCTTTATGTCACTGACTCTTTGTGATTCCAGGAGTAATCATGTCATGGATTCCCAGGTGAAATTATAATGAAAGGTAGCAGAAAAAACTCCTATAATCCTGAAACCACAAGAGGGACTCTTTGTTCAGTGAAGCCGTTATGATAGATTGATAGTCGGCTTTCTTTTACAAGATGCTGACTTTATTTTTTCCACTAGTCCTGAAATACTACTTTTTGTTGCAACTAATCTTGGTGTCTCCTCCATATTAAGAACAGTAGTAAAGTACCTTAGGCAGCAATGGCTAACTTTTATCTAAGCTGCCTGATTTCACCATCAGAATGTGGAATCCTCTAGCTTTGGGACCCTTATTCTTATTAAAATAGGAAGAACAAAGGTAGAAATCCGAGTTTGATTTCAGGGGACTCATTTATAAAGCTTGTATTTGCCCAAAACAAGGCTTGAAATGTTCATACACAACTTCAAAGCCAATGATGGGATTTCAAAAGAAAATTTGATGAGAGAACGTGCATATTTACAGCAGCTCTGACCCATGGGTACGCAACATTTCGGACAAATTGGGAAATTACGACACCTTTGATAAAGCACATAAATGCAACCAAATGAGCTAAATAATCAATCACATGCATAATAATTCATATTATTGAACCATTATTATAATGTGAATTGACGCAACAAAGATTTTACACTTCAAAAATGATAACTATGATGTACGGACTGTAATTAGTTCCCTTTTCAAAGGGCCAATGCTTCAAATTTGCACTGAACTTTGATTTTTTGTCAGCTTATATCAGCTACTTGTCATCACTTCTCAGGGAACTGGCTGATGGGTCAGAAATTTCTCAGCCAATAATAATAATAATAATACATTTTATTTATATAGCGCCTTTCCCATGCTCAAGACACTTACAGAATATAATAAAGAACGGCAGGGTATACAGTGTATAGTGTTGTACAAACCAGATAAATAAATAAAGAAGATTACAACAGTGAATTCTGAAAAAAAACAGACAACATAATTGATGGTCCAGCACACACACACATAGGTTACATGAGCATCTTGACAGAGAAGTAAACTAAGAGAAGGGTGATAAAGTCAAGTAGAGCTAAAAGGCTTCCTGAACAGATGAGTTTTGAGTTGTTTTTTAAAAGAATTCATGGAGTAAGCTGACCTGATTAATTTCGGTAGGTCATTCCAGAGTCTGGGCGCTATACAGCTGAAGGCCCTGTCACCCATGGAGTGTAGATTAGTGAGGGGCACAACAAGATTACCAGAATCAAAGGACCTTAGTGGGCGGGCAGGCACACAGTGATGGAGAAGGTCACTGATGTAGTTTGGCGCGAGGTTATTTAAGGCTTTGTAGGTTATTAGTAGGATTTTATATTCGATTCTGTAAGATACAGGGAACCAGTGAAGACGGAGCAGGATGGGTGTGATGTGCTCACTGTTGCTGGTTATAGTAAGGACTCTTGCAGCTGAGTTTTGAATAAGCTGGAGCTGTGATAGAAGATTAGAAGGGGCACCTGCCAGTAGGGAATTACAATAATCGATGTGGGATGTGATAAAAGCATGGACAAGTTTCTCAGCATTAGAGAAGGAGAGGATGGAGCGAACACGGGATATGTTACGGATGTGAAAGTAAGAAAGTTTCTTAGTGTGATTTATGTGGGCGGAATAAGAGAGGGAGGAATCAAAAATGACGCCAAGATTTTTTACAGTAGAGGCAGGTCTGATGAGATCACCGCCAAGATAGACTGGGAAGGAGCTCATTTTATTAAGTTGCATTTTAGTCCCAATTTGCAGGAGTTCAGTTTTATTGCAATTTAATTTTAAAGAGTTCTGCTCCATCCAGGTTTTAATAAACTTACCTTCATCATGCCTACTGTAGTAGAAGCCATCAACTGACCAGCAAGGTACTACATTCACTTTTCTTACAGTATGGGAGTACATGAATGAAACAGGTTTTTGACAAGAGCAATTTACTGCATTCATATTGCCATAAGGGCACCTAATGAATTATTATTATTATTATTATTAGTGAGAAAGCAGGTACATTCTATTAATGCCAGATGTGACTAGCAAACATCTTGTCTCCATTGGCTTCGGCCAACCTGTGATGTATTTATTTTGAGGCCAAGTAGCTTTGACAGACCTGAACCTGCAGTGTTTCAAATGGCATGTACTATACATTGTAACAGCAATCACCTCATTACATGTGCCTGGTAATAGCAGCTACCTGCTCAGATGCTGGCACCTTACTCCTTTTGCAGACTTGCTAAACACAGGGGGGAGGCGCTATAATTCCATGCATGATCTTTCGCACTCAGTTGCAGAGGACAGCTGGATACTCTTGAATGAAGGTGGCAGTATCTTGATGCATCAGGAAGGAAGTTCTGCAGAATAGTGATTGCATATGTATGAGTTTGATTAGCATACTCCATATATGGATGTTTCAGGCAGCATTAGAAGTGTGCTCACGTATGCACATTTACAAGGTGATTGAGATTTATAAAGAGTAAATTGTATATTAATGTGTGTATTCGATGTTTTATAAATCTGATTTTTTTCAGGGGGTATATATTTTCATGCTCGAATCCACGCAAACATCTATAAATGAAGCCCAAGACAGGCACTTTCACTAGTTTTATCTTATATACCAAACAAAAAATCCCTTATAAATCTATAACTAAAGATCCAACATCAATATGGTTAGCTCTCAACTTCTTCTCACAGCTTATGCCAAGTGCCACTGGAATACAGCATTCATCCTTCAGGTGAAAAGGGAAGAGTCATTCAATACAGCAGCACAGTCATTGCTTTCTAAAAAATAAATAATAATGATAATTAATATAAAAAGAAAACACACACAATTTCCTTCTTCTACCCATACCGTAGACTTACATGACAAAAAGCCCAATGTGCATTTTCATATTAAAACAGCAGCAAATGTCAAAGACTCAGCAAGCTCTTTCACAATTATAGTAATGAAATCTTTCCAAATTCTTTTACTATTGTCTCCTGAAAACTGCTAATGCATGTTGTTGCACATGTAAGCTTGATGATCTCTTACGAGGAGGGCTTTAAGGGTACACCAGGGTAGTAGTAATGGGTTGGAACAGACACACAATTTCCATTTCCTTCAGTAGAATGGTGAAATTCAAGCAGTAAGAAGTTTGTTGTGACTTCTGCCTCACCTCTGCCTCTGCCCATTTCAGACAGGTAATAAAAAATTAAAAAAACACTTCAGTTGCAGGAAAATAAAATTTCACCAGCAGATGTGGCACAGAGAAGACAATGCTCTTGCATTTCATTGCTCTTTTTGGTCTGATGAACTGCCAATTAAGTGGGATCTCCAGGCTGGAGGCCCAGCTCTTCTTACGTGTTTTGTTTTTCCTTTACAACATACACATGTGTAATGACCAAGTAAAATGATAGAAATTTAGAATTTGGTTTAGTGAAAAGTCAAGCAAAATGACACCTTTTATTGGCAAACTAAAAAGATTACAATATGCAAGCTTTCGAGGCAACTCAGGCCCCTTCTTCAGGCAAGATGTACAGTAATACAGAAACTGGAGTTCCCTGTGTTTATATACACACTCTAGGACAAGAAACAACATTGGTAAATCTTTAAGTGAGAAATCTTAAATGTAAGAAATTGATAGACTCCTTCAGGCTAGGGTTCATTTAACAAGAGAGAAGAACAATGTATGGTCAAGATCTTTGGATAAGATAACTGTCCAACAAAGTCTTTTAAGGTTTCTAATGAGTTTTTCAATACAATGTGGAAATGTAGTCAGGTTGTCTGTGTCAGTCTGAGAGATGCAAACAATCCTCATACCTGGCCATAAAACTCTTGTCTGTATTCAAACCATGTTGCAATGTGTTAAATTTTAGCATGAGTTTAACTTCCCATTCTTTTCTCTCTTGCTGTGTTCTGAAGTTGCTCATAAGCACTGTGACTTTAAAGTCCCTCTCGCAGTGTCCATGGCTGTTGAAGTGGGCCGCTACAGGAACATCTGTGTTGCCATGTTTAATGTGGAACCTGTGTAAATTCATTCTCTGGCAGAGTGTTTGTCCAGTTTCTCCCACATAGAGTGCAGTGTCAGGACATTTCATATAGAAAATTAGGAAGACCACATTAGATGATCTGCAGGAAAATGATCCCTTTATGTGATGTTCTAGTCAGCAGTGTGGTATAACTATACGGTCTGTATTATAAATGTTGGCACACATTTTACATCATTTCTGTAGGCAGGGAGATGTGCCATTTTCTGTTGGTTCACTTAGGGAACTTCGGACAATTAGTTTCTGAAGAATTTGGTTTAGAAATGCACAGCTTGACATTCTTGCTTTTAAAATTTTGGCGTTCATAATATGTAGGAGTTGTCAATGGGGATGACACAGAGAACGCAACAGTCACTTTACAGAAAACAAATCAAATCTTGATTGCCTGGTGAGGCGTCCTCTGTGTGGTGTCTGCTCTCTGTTTATTTGGTTTCCTTCCACAGTCCAAAGGTATGCAGTTTGCCTGATTGGTGTTTTATCAAGGAAGAGGGCCCTGTTCTCACTTTCAGACTTTTTGTTATATAGAATTAAACAGAGTATCCCAAATTCCTACACAATTAACCCTTAACAGCATGTTACAAAACAAAACAAGCAGGAAAGAAGGTTCTACGCTTTTAATCATAACTGTAGATTGACATTTTTTAATTTAAGGCTCCTCTGTCTTTTACAACTTTGGACTAATTTCTAACCTGCCTTTCTTAAATAAAGTTCTACTAAAGATAGTTATTAAGCAGCTTAATGATGACTAGATTACACATAATATTCTTGCTAAGTTTCTGTCAGGGTTTGAACAAACCATAGTGCAGAACCTGCTTTGGTTAAAGCAGTAAATGATTTGTGGGTTAATGTGGACAGATGCCATATATCTGTTCTTGTTCTATTAGACGTGAGTGCAGCATTTGACACCATTGACCACAGTTTTCTTATGAATCACCTTGGACAGTGGGTGGAGATCTCTGGCAGCATCTTAAATTGGTTGGGTACTTAACAGGTAGAAAATTCTTTGTTAGTTGTGGTGATTGTACTTCAGAGATCCATGATATTGTATACAGTGTACCACAAGGATCTATTCTGGGTCTGCTGCACACACAAGGTGAGCTACTACAGCTATGCAGATGACACACAGCTTATTTTTCGATAGCACCTGATGACCCTGACACTCTTGGCTCTCTGTTCCAGTGTCTTAGCAGTATTTCAGAATGGATGAGTAGGAATTTTCTCAAATTAAATATGGAAAAAAACAGAAATCTTACTGTCTAGCAACCATGGATATAGCGTGGGCATTAGAAATAAACTTGATCCCTTATGTTTAAAAATCAAGACGGAGGTAAAGAATTTAGGGGTTATCATTGAATCTGACCTAAACTTTAAATCGCATATTAACCAGATTATGAGGACTGCATTTTTTCACTTAAGGAATATAGCAAAAGTTAGAGCTCTTATAACTTTATAAGACGCTGAAAAATTAATTCATGCTTTTCTTTTTAGTCAACTAGATTACTGTAATGCACTCCTCACAGGACTACCTAAGAAAGGTCAATAATCATTGGCAATTAGTGCAGAATAGAAATTTGCCAGGCTGAATCTCGTATCATCCCTGAAACAGCAGTAGCTCAGTTTTCAGTCTGCAAGGATACCTCTTTCGAAACAATAATCTCTCACTCGCAGCCTTGCTCTGTTTGCCCCTTCCGTCACTACAGCTTTGGTCATACATGGATGGATTATGCCATCCACCAGGGACTCTATGCTGGAAAAATGTAGTGCAGACTGTACTACTGCAGGAACCATTAATATTCTAATTTGTATGTTACAATACAATATTTATATGGATTGACTTATTTATAATATAAATGCAGATAAGATGTGTAAGTAACAGCAATATTATTAATATTATTAATTTATCAATTATTCAATAGCTATACAGAGAATTCAGTCATCAGATGTATAATGCAAAGAGTGCTCTCCAGGTGGACAGGAATGTTTAATATGGTTCAATGTTTAATTTGAACTACATTGGCGTGAGTCATGAGCCACTTAGCTCCATTTTTTGACATTGGCTGTGTCCTTGCCCAGTACAAAAACTGTTGAGATAAATTGACTAGGCCTCATAGTGCATGCAATAGTCATTTATTATTATGTTCACCTCAGTGTGTGAGGTTTAGTTGTGCTATCTATACAAATGCATTAGAGTTGAGCAGTATAAGTTGTACACATGAATCTTAATAACACAGAGGCCATTATCATACCTAATCAGGTAAGCCATCCATTTGCATTTTCTCCAAAGTAGACTTTAAATAGTCACCACTGTACAAGTCACTGTGGCAGCCCCTTCACACCAGCTGTTAAGAGAATATATAAATACTTAAAAGGATCCAGGTTTATATACCTGCAGCAAGCACTATGCAAGCATCTTATTCTGTTAATTCTTAGCCATTCAAGTGCTCTGAGAATTTCTCAGAGCCATCATTTCTGAATCTGGCTTTCTGAATAGCTCTGAATACGCCATTTTCTGGCGTATATGGCTTCCTGGCAGTCTTTTATTAATTTTACTAGTCCATTTTGAAGACTGAGAATTGACCCTACACATGTTAGACTTAGTATTGTGCTACTTCTTGATTATGCTGACTCAAAGGCATATGCGAAAGAAGGTCATTGAGAGCTAAATTAATTCTCTGACACTTTTCACACTTTTTTTCCTTTTGTAATTTCCACATTTTTTACTTCACAGATTTTTTTTTAGAATTTCTTACCTATCCTGCTTGTTCATTCAACTCTTTGAGCTTCTTTGCTAAAAACAGTTCTTAAAACATTAAAAGCTACACCATTAAAATTCACATCTTCTTACAATCTTTTTTTAATTTACCGTGGAATAATCTTTTAAAGTAATTTTTGCACATCAGCTGTATTCAGTTTTCTTCAAACTAACAAGAAGTTCAACATAAAAATATCTAATATATATATTGTGGTGGGTGGCCGGCTAAATATTCCGGCCCTCACCCCCAGGCCACCAGGTGGAGCTCTCCCAACAGCGTGGACATTCCCCGAATTCCAGCAGGGCCTCATGGACTTTGTAGTTTATATTCACAGCCCTGCTGGATACCATGGGGACCACCAGGAGTCGCTGTGGGGAGGCTGCCGGACTCTTACTTGCCCTATAACCCGGAGGTGCGTCATGATCACATGACAAGAGGCAACGACGTGCTTCCGGGTTGAAGAAAGGAGCTTTTTATCCGACCCGGAAGTGTTCATGATCACATGGACAGAAGGGAGAAACACTTCCGGGTCATGGACTATATATAAGGACTGTTTACCCTGACCCAGAAGGAATAAGGACTTGTGGGTAATGGGCCAGAACACCTCCGGGTCAGGGAGTATAAAAGGACTCTGGGAAAGCCCAGACACTGAGCTGAGCTGGGAGGAAGGGTGGCAAAGTGCCTGGGAGTGTGGAGGATTGAGAATTGTAGTGTTTATTGATTTATGAGTATTGTGGAGTGGAGGGTGCTTTGTGCACGTTATTGTCTAAATAAAAGTAATATTTGGACTTTTACCTGGTGTCTGGAGTCGAGTCAGAGGGTTCAAGAGGACGATAAGGGCCTCAATCTGCAACAATATATATATATATATATATATATATATATATATATATATATATATATATAATATAAATGCAATGTGTCTCTCTAAATAATATACTCATGACCCATTATGACCAATCCCATAAGAATCGAATAACATTGACTATCTCATAACAATGGCACATGTCAGGGTCAGGAATCTTTAAGATATGGGCAGATGTAAAGACCTGAGTGGCTGTGATAAGGGCCTAATCATTATGGCCGGGTGACTGGGTCAGAGCATTTCCAAAATGGCTAGGCTTAAAGGGTACTCACAGTTAATCATGGTGAAGACTTCTTGGCAGTTGTCTTAGGAGGCAAAATCACAAACCGCCAACACTTGTATGGTAGCCAAGGCTCAGTCATTTGAGATGTCAAAGAAGGCTATTCTGTCTGGTACGAACCAACAGAAAGCCTACTATAGTACGAATCACAGATAGTTTTAATGATGTTTTGAGGACTAATGTGCCATGGCACACAGTGCATCAAAACCTGCTGCATATGGGGATGTGTGACCACAAGCTAGCCATGCCAACCCCTGTTCACTTCTTAAAGCACCTACCATGAGTATGCAAGCATCACAACTGGACTTTAGATTAATGGAAGAAGGTTACCTGGTTTGATGAATCCCATTTTCTACTGCAATATGTTGACAGCCAGGTACATGCTTCTTTACCTGAGAAAGATATGGCACCAGGATGCTCTGTGGGAAGAAGACTAGCCAGTGGATGAAGTGTGATGCTTGGAAAATGCTGAGAAACAATGGGTCCAGGAATTTGTGTGGATGTTATTTTGAGGCGTACCACCTACCTAAACAATGTTGCAGATCAGGTACACCCATTCATGGCAACGGTATTTCCCATTGGATGTGGTATCTTTCAGCAGGATAATGCACCCGGAGGAAAATGACAAAGATTTTAAGGTATTGCCCTGTCCTCCAAATTCTCCAGATCTCAATCCAATTGAGCATCTGTCAAACATGTTGGAACAAAAATTCTAGTCTGTGGAAACTCCATCTCACAACTTGAAAACATTTGATGATCTGTTGCTAATGTCCTGGTGCCAGCTACCAGAAAATACATTGTAGAGTACATGTCTTAGCTGGTTGGTGGTGTTTTGGTGGTTGCAAAAGAGCAACAGCATATTAGGCAGATGGTCATAATATTTTGGCTCATCAGGGTATATCCCTTAAGTAAACCTTCTAGATTTAATCTTGTCTTCTTTTTTTTGCCATTTCAGTTTTCCACCAGTCCTGCTCAGTAAAAAAATTAGACACACAAGAATATTAACAGCAATTTTCATGTCTACTGATACAAATCATGTCTTATATGTGGCCTATAGGCTTTCCTGTGAGACCGTGAGCAAGTGATTAACCTTCCGATACAACAGTCATTGTAAATCGATTTGCGAATATTCTCTGCTTGTAAACCTCCTTGTAATGATATCAACTATACAGAAGCAATCTGTGACATATTAAGTGGATAGAGCGAAAAGTAATAGGATACCAAGAATAAGAAGGCATTAAGATATAGCTGTGGATAGAAACAAAAGCTGAATAGAGGATGGACAAGTTGCATATGTTGATAGACAAAGAACAGTTTTATAAGAAGGCTCCTGGAATGGAATTTGTCAAGGTTACTTGCATTTGAGTGAATATCATAGAGGTTGGCAAAAATATTGTATAGTTCTACTAAAGCATCAGCACAGAGTCCCATTTGGTACAGGAGAAACATCACAATTAGTGGCCCGAAAACTGTGTAGAGGGACTGATCCCTGTAATTGAGAGAGAATACACTGAGATGCAAGGAACATTAGATGGCACTGGGATTTTTCACTGTGTCTATGACTCTGAAAGCAAATTAAATGGCTGCCTTGTGCTAATCAGTTATAGAAATGGAAGGTGAGAGGGAAAAGCTTGGCACTTTTCTATTATCATTATGCAAGGTTAAGATAACCCAGCCACAGGGGATGCACAAACCAATGTGTTTCTTCGTGCCGGTCCCAAGCCCGGATAAATGGGGAGGGTTACATCAGGTGCAAAATTTTGCCAAATCAATATGCGGACAACAATACAAATTTCCATACCGGATCGACTGAGCCCCGGGTTAACAACGACTGCCAACAGTACTGTTAGTCAACAGGGTGCTGGCAGAAATTGGGCTACTGTTGGCCAAAGAAGAAGAAGGAGAAGAAGAGGGGGGATACGTGTCCGGAGGCAGGAGGAGAGGAGGAAGGTAAAGAGAGTGGAACTGAGCGTAGGAACTTTGAATGTTGGCAGTATGACTGGTAAGGGGAGAGAGTAAGCCGATATGATGGAGAGAAGAAAGGTTGATATATTGTGCATACAAGAGACTAAATGGAAGGGGAGTAAGGCCATGTGGATCGGAGGTGGATTCAAATTGTTCTATCATGGTGTGGCTAGGAGGAGAAATGAAGTAGGGGTTATTCTGAAGGAACATATGTCAAGTGTGTTCTGGAGGTAAAAAGAGTGTCAGACAGAGTAATGATTATGAAGCTGGAAATTGGAGGTGTGATGATGAATGTTGTTAGTGCACATGCCCCGCAAGTTGGGTGTGCAATGGATGAGAAGGAAGATTTTTTGAGTGAGTTGGATGAAGTGATGAACAGTGTACCCAAGAGACAGAAAGTGGTGATTGGATCAGATTTCAATGGACATGTTGGTGAAGGAAACAGAGGGGACGAGGAGGTGATGGGTAGGTATGGTGTCAAGGTGAGGAATGGAGAAGGTCAGAGGATAGTGGATTTTGCCAAAAGGATGGACATGGCTGTGGTGAATATGTATTTTAAGAAGAGGGAGGAACATAGGGTGATGTACAAGAGTGGAGGAAGATGCACACAGGTAGATTACATCCTATGCAGAAGAGTCAATCTGAAGGAGATTGAAGACTGCAAAGTAGTGGCAGAGGAAAGTGTAGTTAAGCAGCATAGAATGGTGGTCTGTAGGATGACGTTGGAGATCAAGAAGAGGAAGAGAGTGACGGCAGAGCCAAAGATCAAATAGTGGAAGTTGAAAAAGGAAGACTGCAAGGTTGAGTTTAGGGAGAAGGTGAGACAGGCACTAGGTGGTAGTGAAGAATTACCAGACAGTTGGGAGACTACAGCAGATGTAGTAAGGGTGACAGCAAGAAAGGTGCTTGGCGTGACATCTGGACAGAGGAAGGAGGAAAAGGAAACCTGGTGGTGGAATGGGGAAGTACAGGAGAGTATACAAAGGAAGATGATGGCAAAGAAGAAGTGGGATAGTCAGAGAGATGCAGAAAGTAGACAAGAGTACAAGGAGATAAGGCACAAGGTGAAGAGAGAGGTGGCGAAGGCTATAAAAAAGGTGTATGATGAGTTGTATGAGAGGCTAGACACTAAGGCGGGAGAAAAGGACCTGTACTGATTGGCTAGACAGAGGGACCGATCTGGGAAAGATGTGCAGCAGGTAAGGGTGATAAAGGATAAAGATGGAAACGTACTCACAAGCGAGGAGAGTGTGTTGGGCAGATGGAAAGAGTACTTTGAGAAGCTTATGAATGAAGAGAACGAGAGAGAAAAGAGGTTGGATGATTTGGTGATAGTGAATCAGGAAGTGCAATGGATTAGCAAGGAGGAAGTAAGGACAGCTATGAATTTGATGAAGAATGGAAAAGCCGTTGGTCCAGATGACATACCTGTGGAAGCATGGAGGAGTTTAGGAGAGATGGCAGTGAAGTTTTTAACCAGATTGTTTAATGGAATCTTGGAAAGTGAGAGGATGCTTGAGGAGTGGAGAAGAGTTGTACTGATGCTGATATTTAAGAATAAGGGGGATGTACAGAACTGTAGTAACTACAAGGGGATAAAATTGATGAGCCACAGCATGAAGTTATGGGTAAGAGTAGTGGAAGCTAGGTTAAGAAGTGAGGTGATGATTAGTGAGCAGCAGTATGGTTTCATGCCAACAAAGAGCACCACAGATGCAATGTTTGCTCTGAGGGTGTTGATGGAGAAGTATAGAGAAGGCCAGAAGAAGCAGCATTGTGTCTTTGTTTACCTGGAGAAAGCATATGACAGGGTGCCTCAAGAGGGAAGTGTGACTGTGGTGAGGTCTACGGTAGGAGTGACGGATGCATTCAAGGTGGAGCTGGGATTACAACAGGGATCATCTCTGAGCCCTTTCTTATTTGCAATGGTGATGGATAGGTTCACAGACGAAATTAGACAGGAGTCCCCGTGGACTATGATGTTTTGTTTGCTGATGACATTGTGATCTGTAGCGATAGTAGGGAGCAGGTTGAGGAGACCCTGGAGAGGTGGAGATATGCTCTAGAGAGGAGAGGAATGAAGGTCAGTAGGAACAAGACAGAATACATGTGTGTAAATGAGAGGGAGGTCAGTGGAATGGTGAGGATGCAAGGAGTAGAGTTGGCGAAGGTGGATGACTTTAAATACTTGGGATGAACAGTACAGAGTAATGGGGATTGTGGAAGAGAGGTGAAAAAGAGAGTGCAGGCAGGGTGGAATGGGTGGAGAAGAGTGTCAGGAGTGATTTGTGACAAACGGATATCAGCAAGAGTGAAAGGGAAGGTCTACAGGACGGTAGTGAGACCAGCTATGTTATATGGGTTGGAGACGGTGGCACTGACCAGAAAGCAGGAGACAAAGCTGGAGGTGGCAGAGTTAAAGATGCTAATATTTGCATTGGGTGTGACGAGGATGGACAGGATTAAAAATGAGTGCATTAGAGGGTCAGCTCAAGTTGGACGGTTGGGAGACAAAGTCAGAGAGGCGAGATTGCGTTGGTTTGGACATGTGCAGAGGAGAGATGCTGAGTATATTGGGAGAAGGATGCTAAGGATAGAGCTGCCGGGCAAGAGAAAAAGAGGAAGGCCTAAGAGAAGATTTATGGATGTGGTGAGAGAGGACATGCAAGTGATGGGTGTAACAGAACAAGATGCAAAGGACAGAAAGATATGGAAGAAGATGATCCATTGTGGCAACCCCTAAAGGGAGCAGCTGAAAGAAGAAGTGATGCAAAGTTAAGATAAGGGAATGGGTGAGGGGTAAGGTAATCTAAGTACTTTTTTAACATGAGGGATTTAATCAATTGGGGTTAAGATAAGGGTAAGTGATGGGATAGGACATACAATAATTAACATAAGGGGCTTAAAAACAATCAGGTTAAGATAAGACAATGGGGTGGAAGACAGTGGAGGTGGTGGCCCCACTGATTTGAGTCACGACAATAGAAAAGTACCAAAAGCTTTATAGATACTGAGTATATGCCCCCATAATATTAGATTGTGTGGTGTGCTTTTCGAGGTGGGAAGTTAGTGAGCCACTCCACCATTGAAACATAGTCAAAATAACCCATGAAGTATTGTAGTAGGGTCACAAGCTTCTGAATGAGCAATATGTCTTTGACTTCCCTGAACACAATGGCTACATTGTGGGTCTGTGGCATGCATACAGTAAATTGTAAATAATCAACTAATGAAATCTGGCACTCTTCTTACAATCATAAAACCCTAGAATCCTATTAATTTTTAAGATTAGAGGAGTTATATTTAAGCAAATTTCAATTAATTTAATGGACATAACCCAACATGATAAAAAAATGATTATAATGAAAATTGTAGCTTTCAAATCCCATTCAAAACATTTCTTAGTGTGTTATACTTTTTCCAGTCTGGTTTGATCTTGCTTGGACCATGGCTTTGTTCTGGCGTGAATAAGCAATGGTATTTTCAAATCCCAAGGCACTCAAAAGTTGCTCATCTCATCTCAATTTTTTAAATGTGTGCTAAGAAAACACACCCCACACACATTTGCACAGCCACTAATGCTGCAATTTAAAGATTCAATGGGATGGGATCTTTGCCATGTCTCGGTCCTCCCGTCAGTGTGAATCGGTAGTGGTTTGTGCATTCTGAAATGCTTCTTTGGCTTCTACTGTGGAGCACAATAGTTGGTTGACTGACTCCATTCCTCAAGTTCTATTAGTCACCATTTTCATCTATCTTGCGATGTTATAGCCATGACTTGTAACCTGGCTCATGTAAATTTCCATTCTAATTGTTCTTTATGAAATATTATTTTCATGTTTTTTATTTTTGTGTTATTTATTTATTTAAGATACTGTATATGTATTATGTATAATGGGTGTAAAGTATATATCCCTTTTTCTCTGTGATTGGAACCCTAAGGGGCGGGATCACCATTGCATTGCTGCTTAAGGACCGCCATCAGTGAAGCTTGGAAGTGAGTTCCTTACAAGTTCATTGTCATTGGTAGGGAAAGGCTCATTATTGTAAATATGGCTGTGGATTTTCTGTTTTTTGGTTATTTGTTGTTTTCTCGTTGGATTTTGATTGTTTAATTCAAACCTGGACTTGTTAGCCTTGGGTTGCCTTTTTAGGCAAACTCTTTTTTGCCTTTTTTCCATTTTGCCTTATTTTTTGTATTCCTTTTTTGTTATTTAAATGACTTTTATATTTTACAAACATTTTTTCATTTGCCTTGTCTCTTGAGGCAGAGGTTTGGTGGTTTATACTCTTCCTTAACGAGCATTTTCAAAATTCAAGAGTTGAGATTCTTTATTTGCGTTTTGTACTAATGCGCATAGGAAATCTTACCAGATCTGTTCAGTCAGTACATGAAACATAGTAAACAATACATGACAAAACAAATGCAAGACAATACAAATAAAATACAGAACACATACATTTTTTATATTTTGAAAATAAAAAGAATCTTTAAAAGTCTGAACCACCTTTTGGGCCTGTACAGGCTAAAACCTGACTTTTGAGGTTGTGGTCAGGCTGCCTCAGGTAAGGCCTATCACTAGGCAGACAAGTGAAAGTTGTGGCAGGTGGCCGGGTGTGGTCCGCAGCCGCCTGCCTATTTAAGGAGCCGCCTCCCTACAATCAAGGCTGGAGTCGGGTGAGGAGGTGGACAAGGTCAGAGGAGGCAGCAGGAGAGGCCCTGAGTGTTGTGTTGAGAGAGAGAGAGAGAGACTGCTGTGAAGAGCCAGGACTTTGGGTGACGGTTGGGGTTTGTGTGGTGCACTGAAGACTTTGTAAATGTATGACTTGTGTGAATAAACGTGGGGTGATGACTGCAAATGTGTCTGCCTGTCTGTGTCCGGGAGCACCCTTTCACAGTGGCGTAGTCGCGCAGGATGCTCCACCTGGGTCGAGGTGGGGACCTGTATTGTTGGAAAGTTTTGTGAAAGGCCCGGCACAGCAGGCAAACTCACCCACGTGCCGCAGGGGCGACGTGCACCCAACCTCATATGTACCAGGTGTGTCACGGACCATGGGAGGTCCGCCGTTGGACTTATTGTTGTTTCAGGGGCGGCTCAGGAGCGCGGCAGCAGCAGGGAGAGCTGCTGGGACGGAGATGCTGCACACACGACAGCCGCAGCAGCCGCGGAGCTGCCCAGAATCTCGCCCTCGAGTGTAGAATGAGGGCAAGGAGGCCGCAGACCGGAGGTCCCTCCTCGTAAGAGGCACGCGATTGGGCAACGTGTCCTGTCTTCCCGCCAACGATTGGTCAGAGGCGGGAGCAGGGAATGTCCATCTCGTGCCGAGAAGAAACCCGAGTGGGCTGCAGGGAAGAGCCCACGGAGAGCAGTCGGCGAGTGCCGCCGCTAGGAAGGTAAGCACACCGCCGACTGTCTCTCCCTCTTTGGCAGCGATATTGCAGGAGCTGCAGCACGAGCTTCACCTCGTACTATCGCTGCCGGCCGAGCGATGTGCCCTCCGGGCGGAGACGCAGGAGTCAGGAGGGATGGCAGTGGCGTACGATCGAGAGCCGCAGAGGAAGGAGGATCGACGCGCTGCAGGAGCTTCTGAGCGGAGAGGCACAGCGGAGAAGGTAAGTGGGGCCGACCCCGTGAAGCTCCGGACGCCAGCGGGGCTGGGTCTGCCTTTTTTCCATGGGCAGATTCGAACCGTCATGGCGTCCCAAAATAAAAGGAGGAAGCGGCTTGGGGAAGCCAGTTCCTCCGATACACGAGAACGCGCAGCTGGGTGCGTGTGTTCCTCGAAGGGCCGCCCTCTGCCGAGGCAGAGGGAAACCCCGCAGGCTGGGAGGTGAGACAAAAGAGTGCCCCAGTTGACGGTCCAGTGGCGGGGGTCACGGAACTCTCGGGCCGGGAGCCTGAGAGTAAAAGTTTTAGGGCGCCGGACGGAGTAGAGAGCGTTGGCCCAAGCAGGGAAAAGGCGCACAGAGGCACCGCGTCAGGGCAACGTCTCCGCCCCTTGTTTTTCTTTTTGTTGCAGGGGACCGGGCCCTGGGCTGAAACTGATTGACCTGCCGCAGGGGAACATCCGCCTTCACGGGACTGTCCGCTGGTCTCGTCAGGTTTCAGCGTGGATGGGAGTTATGTGGCAGGTGGCCGGGTGTGGTCCGCAGCCGCCTGCCTATTTAAGGAGCCGCCTCCCTACAATCAAGGCTGGAGTCGGGTGAGGAGGTGGACAAGGTCAGAGGAGGAGGCAGGAGAGGCCCTGAGTGTTGTGTTGAGAGAGAGAGAGAGAGAGACGGCTGTGAAGAGCCAGGACTTTGGGTGACGGTTGGGGTTTGTGTGGTGCACTGAAGACTTTGTAAATAGTATGACTTGTGTGAATAAACGTGGGGTGATGACTGCAAACGTGTCTGCCTGTCTGTGTCCGGGAGCACCCTTTCACAAAGTTCTGGTCTAGTTTTTGGGTCGTTGTAGAGTCCTTTAACCTTTTTTGGCATGCTTGCTTCTCCATTTCACAACACATTTTCAATGGCCAATTTCTGACCAAATGACTACTTTTGGCACAACCTTGTTTGGATGCTGGTCCACTTGTAATAATTTTTTTGCATGAAAATGCCCTGTTCCTAATACACTCATTTCATCATGTTTGATTTGTTCAATACAACTGGAATCTTTATTTTTGAATATTCTCCCCTAAATTGCACACACATTATAGTCAGGTACTTGCTACCTGTTTCAAATTTCACTGTCAGTACTTTTGATGCTCTTATTGCTGAAGCAGTCAGTTATATGGCAAAGGAAGATCTACCAATAAAGTGGCCACTCAATGTACATTCATTTCTACCACATGTAATCCACACTAAACATAACATGGTGCTAATTGTTTACCTCTATTTTTTTGATTTAATAAAAAGCAGTTAAACTTGTAAAAAGAAACTCTGAAGCCGAGAAGCTCCACAGCTGAAACCAGAGCAAGACTTCGCTTAGTGGATAGTGGGGAAGAAGAATGGCTTCATTGAGTATTAATCAACTATTTAATTCATTATCAGCTTTGTTTTTGCCAATATAAATAATAAATTAGGCAATTTGATACATCTTCCACTTTATTGCACTTTTCTCAATAGATAAGGGTTCCCAGCTATTAGTTTTTTCAAAGCAACTAAATCACATTTGTTTTTAAGAAACAGAATAATGTGAGTGACAGAATGGATCCTATGGTCTTTGCATGGCTCTTTTAGGTGGCTTGCTTTTCTTATATAAACTTCTCCTTTGCCACTCTAGGTGGAATTCTGTTTGAAACATTGCTGGTTTACTGGTTTTATAGACACCCTTGCCACTGGCTCTGAAGCTGCTCATTTGCAAGATGGAATTCTAACTCCTACTTTTGGACACTCATTCCTGGCTCTTTGAAGTCACTGTTCCCAGTGACCACATCCAACTTCTTGAAATAGCATACAATTCTTTAAAACAGAAGTTTGGTCTTTGTTTCTGCTGAAGTTTTCCAGCCAGTGACAAAAGTACATCAGCAGGGGTCTTGAGAACTTCATTGTCATGTGGAGCATCAGGGATGTTGAGTGCCGTGTTGTCAGATGGCGCAGCATTGGTATCGAACATTACACTTCTATGTGGTGATATATTGAACCCCCTTGCGTAGAGCTGCGGATACTCCAGTCTCTTTTCTGTTTTCCTTCACTGAACTGATACTGCAAATACTATTCCGCCATCTTGGTATCAGCTTTGAGACTCTTCATTGCTGTTCTGTAACACCTTTGTTGTCTGCCTTGTCGCTTGCTTGTGCAGTTTTGCTTCACATGGCTCACTAAGGGTCAGTAATAATTCGACCTGCCACATTTTTACTCAGCACCATGAGCTGGAAGCTGCACTGGTGACCATGCATCCAGACCAATGGATCTTAGAAGATGGAGATGCATTGCTGGAGCTGCAGAGGTAGCAGTCTCTCAGCTGTCCTCCTCTCTATACTGATGCTGCAAACAGTACTCTAGATCCCCTATCTCACCCTCAAGATAGATAGATAGATAGATAGATAGATAGATAGATAGATAGATAGATAGATAGATAGATAGATAGATAGATAGATAGATAGATAGATAGATAGATAGATAGATAGATAGATAGATAGATAGATAGATAGATAGATAGATAGATAGATAGATACTTTATTAATCCCAAGGGGAAATTCACAAAAACATGGAGCTGCTGAAAAGGCTGCCACTCTCGGCGGCGCCTGAGTCATACACTGACTTTCCAAGACTCAAGACTCTCCAGCAAATATTCAGAAGTGATAAGCAAGTCAATTACAGGTCTCCATGGCACTCGGTGCATTCCTAAATTGGAAGGTAGGTCTTATCTTCATCCTTCTTCTAAAAGCAATGTAGTGTTGGTGCCCAGTGCCAATATGGATTGTTTGCTCTGTATGTGACTCTTTTAGGTCACTCGCAATCTTTAAAAGGACCATTTGACTTTGCAGCACTAGATGGGATTCTGTTTGTGACATTTCAGGCTTGTCGCTTTTACAGTAATCCCTGCCACTGGCTCTGAAGCCACTCATTTACACGATGGATTTCCAGCTCATACTATGGGTGACTCAACCCTCGTTGATGCAACTTGTGAATGACAAAACAATACAATTACTAATTAACACAATAATTGCTAGTATATTGACATTCAAGACAGTGAAAACATCCATCCAACCTGCTATATCCTAACTACAGGGTCACGGGGGTCTGCTGGAGCCAATCCCAGCCAACACAGGGCACAAGGCAGGAAACAAACCCTGGGCAAGATGCCAGCCCACCGCAGGGCACACACACACACACACTAGGGACAATTTTTAGGATCACCAAAGCACCTAACATGCATGTCTTTGGACTGCGGGAGGAAACCGGAGTACACACAGGAAACCCAAGCAGACACGGGGAGAACATGCAAACTCCATGCAGGGAGGACCCGGGAAGTGAACCCAGGTCTCCTAACTGCGAGGCAGCAGTGCTACCACTGCGCCACCCTACAGTGAAAACAGACAAATGCTAAATACAGATGAATCAGTTTAAAGTTTATTTAGAAGTTTCCTGGGGCTTCTTGATTGTGTAAGCTTGCTGGTTTAGTTTTAATCTTTTGAAAATTTAGCAAGATGACACATCCAGCTCACCCTTGCTCTAGTACACATTCATGAAAGACAGAGGGCAAAAGCTTTAGGCTATGTGCTATGATGGACAGCCGGCAGCTCAACCCAGCTGGGACGCCCCTGGAATGGAAGGATGGGGGAAGGCACCTACTTGCTGACACTGCTTCCCCCAAAATGCTAGATGGCAGCTGCCCTGCAGTGTGGCGGTGCCATGGATTCCCACAGGGCATCTTGGGATTTGGAGTTCAGTTTCTCAGCCCTGTTGGGTGCCATGGATGCTGCCAGGGGAAGCTGCCAGGGGATACTTTCTTTTTAGCTCGGAAGCACAAAGTAGTCACGAGGACGGAAGCCCCAAAGTACTTCTGGGCTGAAGAAAATGTCATTTCTTCATTAGACTCGGAAGTGTCAGTCAGTCACGTGGTCGGAAGGACAGAATCACTTCTGGGTCAAGGACTATTTAAAAGATTGATGGGAACCCAGCAAGCAAGCCGGAGTTGGGTGGTAGTGGACAGAGCTTGCTGGGAGGTTGGAGGAGAGATTTGGAGATTAAAATATTATTTTGTTGATTTGTTTACTGTGGTGGAGGCGCTTTGGGCACTGTTTACTTGAAGTAAAGAAATTAATCAGCTTCTTGGTGTTTTAAAAAACTCATCTGTTCAGGAAGGCTTTTAGCTCTACTTGACTATATTACCCTTCTCTCAGTTTACTTCTCTGTCAAGATGCTAATGTAACCTGTGTGTGTGTGCGAGACCATCAATTATGTTGTCTGTTTTTTTTTTGTTTTTTTTTTTCAGAATTTACTGTCTTAATCTTCTTTGTTTATTTATCTGGTTTGTACAATGCTATATACTGTATATTCTGCCGTTCTTTATTTATTCTGTAAGTGCCTTGAGCATGGGAAAGGCGCTATATAAATAAAATGTATTATTATTATTATTATTATTAAAAACATGTTGTCAGTGTCTGTGTGTTGGGTTAAGCGCTAGTATAGCACCATCTAGTGTTACAGTGCCCATTCTGCTTTGTCTGAAGATGAGGCAAGCTTGTAAAAGCTAGACATTTACCTGAAAAGTTAATCACGAGTTAAGTATAACCTCTTAGCATTTAGTACATGAAAAAACAACTCTGTGTTTATACACAGACCCTCCAACTTTACAGTTGCCAACTAACACACATTAGAAATAGATACCGATAGTGACCAATGGAGATTTTAAAAAAAGAATCTGCAGCCATAAGGTGGCGGGCGGTACGCCAACTCCTCCAACACTATGCCACTTCCTAAAAATCAGTTTCCTGGAAAACTGAAATTTTGTTGCATCCATATAATGTGTTTATCTTTTGATCGTTCAGTCTGTAGTATACAATAATAAAAAGTCATAACTGTTGCTCAAGCTTCCTGACACGAGTCAGCCAGTACCCCATGACTTACAAAGAACATTTTAACATTTTTCCTATAATTCTCAGCCAAAATACACCACAATTATATACACATCTTGAATTCTGCCAAGATATATCCGTCATTGCTTTATTTTAGTTCACTTTTGTAAACATATTGAATGAAGTGAATTAAATCTGTGACTTTGTTGTTGATGTATCAAACAAACTCACGAAAGAAGAGTGGAAATTATAAATTACATTAGTCAGCTTTGACTGGTGTTCAATCTGGTATTGAATGGACTGTTTTTAAATACTGTATACAGCAAGTTGACTAAACATACACAAGGCTTACTATGTTTTTTTTAGTCATCTTTGTAATCAACCAACCAATCTTTGGGAAACTGACTTACTTTTTTTAAATAAATTTTCTTACATTTTGAAATACATTTATCAGTGACTCACATAATATGCTCATCCTGTGATTTTCCACACTCATATTAATCCAACATAATAGTAAACTGTATTTTTACAATTATACATGTTTAAGAAAGTTTAATAAAAACAATATAATTCAAACTGTAGCATTTATACTCCATATCTTTGTAAAAAAATGAACACAACTTTATTTTTGTTTGTGTCATTAGCAATTTGGCACAGTAAAACCACATATTACATACATTTGGGGATGGTATGGAACAAGTGCAGAGTCTAAAAAGCCTCGCTAGAAGAAAGGAGGTAAACATTAGCAGGTAAGACATATGTTATGCCAGGACATACAGGGCAATATGTCTAGGATTGCCATATTTTCTGATTTTTAAAAAGAGTACAGGGCAGGAGTGTTCTTCCCATATGATGGCGAGTTCCCCATTATAGTTTCTTTCTATGTCAAACCATGGGGTAGTCAGTGTGGATGGGGAGGGAGTGGTGACACCTTTGCAGTTTATATATATATATATATATATATATATACTGTATGTATATATATATATATATATATATATATATATATATATATATATATTACACCCCCAAAATTCTCAGGGGTTACGTTCCTAGAGCACCCGCAAATTGTGAAAAACCACGACTTTTGGATGTGGTTAAAAAATGCCTTTTAAATGCCTATTTTTATAGTTTCAACCCTAAATACAGTATGCCTCCAAAGCACTTTAATTTCGTTGCAAACTCAGCTTAATGTATTAATACATTACCTTAAAAATTACCTTAATACATTACCTAAAAACAGAATGTAAAGGTAAACCCGTATACTGTACAGTACTGTACTGTTATGTCTCCCGCGGTGCTAGAATGTAAAATACCGATACGTACTGTAATTCATGCAAGCACATTTTCTTTCGTATGCTTTAGTTTTCTTTGTTATAAGTAGAGTAAATACATAATAATTTCATTTAATTAAAATACAGTAAAATGTACGGGTACTCACCAATGATGAATGATATTGATGATGATGAAGAGCTGTGCAGTACAATGCACAGGATTTAAAACTCCTCAGGTGGCGCCTCTTCTTCAGTCGCTTCAGGAAGATTCGTATCTTTGTATGGGTCTTCTTCTGGTGGGGTTTCGTGCTGGCTTTTCTTTATAGGTTTCAGGAACATTGTGATAAGAAGTTGCTACATTGTCTCCTGTAGCGAACTGCTGGTACAATTTCCGTGCTTTCTTACAGATGATGTTACCGTCCAAGGGAATGTTCTTCCTGCAGTCAGTGATCGACAGTGCCAAGGCAGATTCCATCCTGATGATATTTTTATTCTTTACAGTCGTTACCTTTTTGGCACTGTCACAGAAACTTACAGATACGGTACTCAAGATCGCTGCTTTGTTCTTCTTTATGTAGCATACGGTGCTTTCATTAATGCCATAGTGGCGTGCTAGTGCAGCATAACGTTTTAGTTCCCGGAGCAAATCCAGTAGTTCAACCTTCTCCTGAAGTGTTTTAAACTTCTTCTGGTGCTTAGGCTCAGTTCCAGAAGCCTTAGAAGGTGCAGGGTGATTCAAGGACATAGTGTGCGTTTAAGAATAACAAAACAATAACAAAATGGAAAACACGAGGACACTCAGCTGGAGACATGTCACAAAGCAGCAGTCAATCATCAGCAAGAAGAAATGAATAACGCTCTCGGATTGGCTACTTTCGCCATCCCAAACCACGGTGGTAAACCCACTCACCTGAAGACACGTCACAAAGCAGCAGTCAATCATCAGCAAGGAGAAATGAATAACGCTCATGGATTGGCTACTTTCACCATCCCAAACTGCGGTGGAAAACCCACTCACCTGGAGACACGTCACTAAGCAGCAGTCAATCAGCTGCAAGAAGAAATGAATAACGCTCTCAGATTGGCTACTTTCACCATCCCAAACCATGTTTCCCTCAGCTGTTGCTTCCTGTTCTCTCTACAGTACAGTTAGAGACAATTAACAGTTAGGTTCTAAGAAAAAATCCGCAACAACTGAGTCCGCGAACCCTGAACCGCAACTTTGTGAGGGTCTACTATATATATATATATATATATATATATATTTGATTGTGGACCACCAAGGAGTGTAATTGCCACCCTACCTGACACAGACAGGCAGACACAGGTTCAAATACACATGGATTTTCATGTGTGGCAGCACCAAATCAATAGCACAGTCCTTTCCTTTTCTTTTTTTTCCTCTTCACTTCTCTTCCACCTCCTCTCCTCTCCTCTCCTCTTCTCTCCTAGCAAGCTTCACCAACTCCTCATGACTCTGGCTCTTAGAATGGAGGGAGGCGGCCCCTTTTATGTTGCTCCTGGAAGTGCTCCAGGTAGTTCATTAGAATTACATGGAATCACTCCCTGGTGGGATGGAAGTTCAAGAAAAGGCTCTGCAGCTCCTCCTGGTGGCCCCCACAGAACCCTACAGGGCTGTACGAAACTCCAACTGCCAGTGTGCCCTGTGGGAATCCGTGGTGCCACAGCTGCCCAGGAGGGCTGACCTCTAGCATCTCAGGGGAGGTAGTACCTCACAAATGCTGTCTCCTCCAGTCATTCCATCAGAAGGGCATCACGGCTGGGCAAAAGCCCCGGCCATTCACCACTAATATATATATATATATATATATATATATATATATATATATATATATATATAATAAGTATATATGTATATATATATTGTGGCCACCAGGGGCACTCCAGCTCCCCAAACTCGACACAGGCTTTATTTAGTGGGAAACACTTTCAATCGTTACCACCTGCTCAGCACAGTACAATAAAGTACAATAAACAGCACACAGCAATGCCTTTTCCTCTTTCTTTTCCTCTGACTGTGGGTGTCACGCATTGAATATCAAACAGATTTAGAGGATGAACATTCCACAACAGGGTTTGACGCATATTTCAAGTATCCAAACAATAGAACTTTACACTTAAAGAAATTATTGGGAAGTGAAAAGTGACACATAGAAGTTAATTTACTGTCATCTGAGTTGAACGTATACACTGTATATTACCTTTGCCAGAATAATTTTAGTTTCATGTGCAGTAATCTGTCAACTACTGAATGATTATGGCATCAGAAATTGCATCAGAAACTGCAGAAAGGAATAGCTTTTGTATCATGGTCCTCGTTTCCATTGTAATTTATTATGCTGCCAAGAATGAAACATCTGCCCTACAAATCTTCTTCACAATCTAAAGCAGTATTTAACACTCTAATTCATTTTCTGTAGAAAAGCAATATAGATCTGAGATTAGATAACACCATTTTTTAATTTGTGATTCAGCCCCTTAACATTCCAGCAAATTAAGTTCACTCTGCAGCCTCAGATATCTGATGCTGTTTTCTCTTGTCAGGCCTTCCATCTTCACCCACTTTCTTTTCACAATTACAACATACCAGAGTAATGTTCCCGAGTAAGAATGCATTTTGATAGATTTTTACATTGCAATATAAAATGTTTTGAACTTTAACCACACGACCTTCTGTGCAGTTTCTCACAATGTGGCAGTGGGTAAGTTTTCTTCAATATATTACTATACCAATAATAGCAAAATATATATTTCAAAAATGGTTAAGTATTCTGGTTTGACAGGACACTTTGAGTAAATGTGTCAGCCAAATAAATAAATTTTGATTATTATATATTATTTTCCCAGTATTATGTATTATTTTTACAGTCAAAAACAATGCTAATGTTCTTCCAAAAGAGAAGCTAGACTAAATACTGTACATAGACTGAGCTGGTATCATCTATAAAAAGGAAGGTTCCTCAATAGCCTCTCTCTCTGTGCAAATAGAATATGGACAAAGGAGGCAAACATATCAAATGAAGTGCATTTATTGTAAAAATAAAATTCTCTCAAAGGATAGATTAACAAATGGAGAACGCAAAGTATCAAAGAAAAGGTTAAACAGATTTAAGCCTTTCTGATCCTTGTCTGAACCTCTGCCCTTCTAGTGGTGTTGCTTACCCAGCTGCCCAGCTCCAAAAGAACAAGAACTACATTCTCCATCTTTCTATCTGGCCTTTTCTTTCATCCACCTTCAAGCTTTTTCCTCCTGACTCTTTTCTAACTTACTCACAGGCTTTAAACACCAAACTGTGGTCACTTTCTTCTAAAACTCTGAATCATTTCTGAGTTAGGAAAGGCCATCTTTTACCTACAGTGACATTAGGCAAAAACTTCTTCTTACGGACTCTTGTGTATCTCTTATTTCAAGCCCTCTAAAACCCATGAATCCTGAGTTACCCTATACAACTTTAAGTCTTAGAGAATGTCACACTTAATGACCGTAGTTGCTGTGGAAATTAAATGACAGAAGTAGTAATTGCATGGGCTGACAGATTACATGATTCCCTCACGATGTCTTAGCACAGTTTCAAATTTATGACTGTGCCATGAGAGTATCATGAGGCTGAGACATTTTGACAGCAAATCCACCAAAATAAAGATTACATGTCAAACGGACATGGAGGCTGCCATTGCTCTCCCCTGTTCTTTTTCTTGTGGATTTTGGGTCTTCTTTGTTTAGGAAATTACTTGCATTGTTCTTCCAAATAAACACTCATTGGCACAGTCTTCACAAAATTAAACTTGTTATTTATACAGAATTAGTGTTTGATGTGATTGTTCAACAGTATATTTGGTGGCACATTCACTAACATAAAATAAGCCAGAGACTGAGAAACTGAATTTGATTGTCATAAATGGTTATATGTGTTATGTTGTTCAAGAAACCAAGTTGCTAATGAGCTGATTTAAATTTAATCTGAACATTCAGATTAGGATACAATGCTGTACATTCTAATCTCTTTTATTCATTTTAATATTTCCTCCTTAACGTTTGAATAAAAAATTATATGAGGTTAATAGCTACAGTATAATAGCAAAAGGAGTACTGAATACAATTATAATATGATGATTTTACTGTAAAATGGAATGACTGAAACCTGTCCCAAACACTGATTTAAACTTATAAAGACATATTGCAGGACTATGGGAGAAGCAAAACTGTGGAAACAGTGGTGTGCCATTTTAGACGCAACAAAAGCATCTGACCAAAGAGGTGCACATTATATCATTTATCTGAATTTTCAGAAAGCTTTAGTTACGGTACTGCATGAGAAGACATTAAACTAAAAGAAGTGGGAATTCAAGGGGCAGAGAACAAATATGAACAAATTTGCTTAACACTGGGAACTGAGTTATGTTGAGCAGAATGAGATGACATTAAAAGTGGCCTCCCACAGGGATTAGTACTGGGAGTCGCTGCTTTATAAATACAGTATAAATGACCTGAATAAAAATGAAAGAGCAGATTTCAAAAATTTATTTCAAACAAACTGTATAAAACAGAAACACATTCCACGCATCACTGGATAGAAGAAAGTTCAAAGTTTGGTCCTATGGTCCTTGAGGTTGCATGCACTCAACATGAGCACCATGTGTAGCGTGACAATCATCAAAATGGTAGATATATTCTTGCCTGTGATGTGCATTTCCTAGGGCTCCGTTCTAACACACCTCAGATACGCTCGACATTTTCATCAGACTAGTGTTTTATGTTTGCGTATGCAACCTTCTTCTATGATTTTTTTATGCCACTAGTAAATTTGCTTATGACGAGGCGGCTGTTTGTTGAATTCATGTTGCACTTGAACAATGGACTCACACTTCACAAACTGCAGCACGCAAAATGATTTCTCTTGTGGTGTTGTCGCCATTTTACTATAAATGAGAAACAGCGCTTGGTCATATTCACTGGTACTTTTAGGCGGGCTTTTAAACTTTGGACTTTCCTCTATCCAGTGATGTGCGGAATGTACCTCTGTCTTATACAGTTTGTTTGAAATACATTTTTGAAATCTGCTCTTTCATTTTGAATAGCCCGATATATGCCAATGATACCAAACTAGGTGGAATAGCTGATGACCCAGAATCACTGGAGAGAGATCTGGAGAGAATGCAGACAGGGGCAGATTTGGTGGCAGAAGAAATTCAATGTAAGAAAATGTGACGCATGTAAAGCATGACATGTAGGAAGTAGAAATGTTAGATCTGAATGCACAATGGTTCTGAAACTTGAGAGAAGATTTTACGATAAGGACCTAGGGGTTGTAGTGGACTCATCACTATCTACATCCAAACAGTGTACAGAAGTGAAAACGAAGGTTAATATGATGTTAGATTATAAAGACCTAAGTAGAGTGTACTGTACATCGAGGGAAATCATGCTTAAGCTTTACAACAGGGGTTCCCAAACTTTTGGACGTCAAGTACCACCTGAGGTTAAGTGAGTTGCGTTGCGTACCCCCCGAATTTTTAACAAAAAAATTAAAAAGCAAGTACTGCAATGAATGATTAATTCTTAATTAGGTAATATACAGCAAATTCACGACACTGACTACAACCGCCCCGAAATCTGAATAAAAGTTAAAGAATTGGAAGAAATTATGCATAAAATTAATGAAAAAATTTGTGCATGTACGTAAATTGATAAATTCCACCCCAAAACTAAATCCTGCCTTCGGCCTGTATGTGACGCTGTTACCGAAGACGAAATGGTATCGGCTTTGTGCTTAGATCTAGTGACTACGATGCGATACAGCGGCAGTGCACGTATAACAACAAACGCGAGCGGTTTCTGTGAGGCAGAGTTACCGAAGACTAAATAGTGTCGGCGTTGTGCTTTCATCTAGTGACCAAAACCTCAAACTGTGAAGAAGTAGAAGTTGACTTCTGCGAAACGGAATTATGGTAGCGTTAAATGAACTAAATACTGATTCGAATAATAGGTTTTATTTATTCAGATGACGAAATTTCACACCACACTAAATTTGGGAATCCATGTATTATTGTATTTAAACAGTTTCATTGGTTTTTGCTCACAACAGGCTTGTCATAAAGGGTTTTGCACAGATAAATTAAATTTCAGGGACCGCGATGCGTACCACCTGAAAAGGCTCCGCGTACCACCAGTGGTACGTGTACCACAGTTTGGGAACCGCTGCTTTACAATACTCTTGTGAGGTCTCAAATGGGAGAACTGCGTGAAGTTTTGCATTCCTCATTAAAACAAGTATAGCAGTGGTGTAGAATGTACAGAGAAGCGCCATTAAACTGATTCCAGGACTGCAAGGTTTGAGCTTTAAAGAAAGACAGAAGGAATTGAACTTTTTTGTCTTAAGCAAAAGATGAAGAGGTGACATGGGTGACGTTTTTTGAAATTATAAAAAGGATTTAGTACTGGTGATCACAGTTGTTACTTTAAATTGAAGTTCTTCAATAGAACATTGGGGCATAGATGAGAACTTGTTAGGAGTAGGTTTCGCATAAATGTTACAAAGTTTTTTTTTTCCCACAAGTAGTGTGGTAGAGAATGATAGTTTAGGTGCTTTCAAAACTCAACTTGAAATTATTTTGTCAAACAAAGGGGTGAATTGGGATGCCAAGCTTTATTGGCGTGTCTTTGTCAACTTTATTCCACTGTTATAATGTAACGGGCCAATTTCAAAAATAAAATTTTCACTGGCAGGTAATAAAGGTACAAACCAAGTTTAATCTGTGAGTAGTTTTCTTGTGTATTACCACCAGCATCATATACATTCAATACTTCAATTTGGGAAGGACAAAAAGTTAAAAATAATAGCAAATCATCAGCACATCCGTGTTATTTCAGTTGATACTATGGTGGACAAACTGATGAAACCTTAATCAGCCTGCCAAAAATTCCACAGTTGTCCATGCGTTTAGCCCACATTCATCCCATTGTCTTCAAATGGTATGTAAGGATTCACTGCATTGTTACGAGGTAACCTGTTTAAAAAAACATAAACAATAAGGGCAAATAACAAAAGAAAGCTTGAAAAAATGTATAGTGACTAAAACAACTTTGCACAGATCAGTTTTTACTTTGACATTAAACCGTTTTTATCGGTTGTTCAGTGTAAAAAAACTATTGCTTAAAACACAACAGAAATATATAAGCATTGTGCATATTATACAGACTCTTCAGAGATCCACCATTCATTCATTTTCTGAACCTGTTTATTTAATCCTAGGGTTCGAAAGATGCACACCCCATCCTGATAGCACTGGATAAAACGTTGAAATTTTGACTTTGCTTAAAATTAAAAGTTTTAAGGCTTTATGTATTCTTTCCTAGTAAAGCTGAATTACATTTGTTGGGTATCACATTGAAGTATAATTTATATGGAAACATGGAAGCAAATGGATTTCATTCCTTTAAATACTACCACCATATCCGGCTTGCCAAGGAGTCTCTGAGACCAGTTACCATTCATGGGGAGGACATGGAAGTGGTGGAGAGCTAAAAGTACCTGAGGGTTCACATAAACAAAAAAACTTAACTAGTCTAATAACACAGAGTCTTAGGTCTTTTGATTTGTGCATCACACTGCTGAAAATGTTCTACTAGTCCATAGTAGTAAGTGTGGTGTTCTACGCTGCAGTCTACTGGGGAAGCAACCTGAGCTCAAAAGAAACACAATGTCTGAACAAACTTACAAGGACTGCCTGCCCCATCACCGGGCAAACCCTGGACACACTGGAAGCTGTTGTGGAAAGGAAGATGGTGGCAATATTGGATGTATCATGAAAAATCCCCTCAAGAAGGCGTTCTCTTGGATCACTTTTAGCCACAGTCTCATTCCACCACGGTGTACTAAGAAGCACCTCTGGGGGTCTTTTCTGCCCACTGCTATCAGGTAACTCAATGCTTCCTCCCAACGTACTCTTTTGGTTCATTTTGAAATTTCTGCACAATATACATTTACTGTATGTATTTATTGATTGATTGATTAGTTGTATTATTTGTCCTCTGAGTCTGTATCTTTGTTTTTAAGTTTCTGCTGCTGTACACATCTAAATTCCCCCTTGGGATTAATAAACTTTATCTAATCTAAGCCAATTCTTAGAAATAATTCTTGGGTTTTTAGTCATTACCCACTTACTTTATGTTGAATTTGCTCAGAAGTATAATGTTTTTAAGCGTTTATTATTATATAGCAACTGTAACTTGATTCAAAAGAAAATGAAGACATTAGACTTTACATACCAGTTTATTTTTTTGGATGTCACAATAACTCAATTCATTAATGATTAAATAAAGCAAATGAATCTCATTAGCATAGAATTAGGATGTTACACAGCCATGCGACCAAATACACAGTGTCCTTGAAATCAGGTAATTTTTTCCAACAGTGATAAAAGGCTTCAACAGACTGCTAATTGGGGATATTCTGCAGAACATTTCTTCTCAAAAATGTCTTATTTGCATAAGGTTAATTAATTTGCATTAAGAGAGCAATGATTTTTGTAAAGATATTGTAAATAGAGTTCCTGGGATCTCCATTTATTTAAACAGTATTAGAGATAGACTTTGTACATCTGACCAGAAAGCAGGAGACAGCATCTTTAGCTCTTCTACCTCCAGCTCTAAGATTTGCATTGGGTGTGATGAGGATGGACAGGATTATAAATGAGTACATTAGAGGGTCAGCTCAAGTTGGACGGTTGGTAGACAAAGTCAGAGAGGCAAGATTGCATTGGTTTGGACATGTGCAGAGGAGAGATGCTGAGTATATTGGGAGAAGGATGCTAAGGATAGAGCTGCCAGGCAACAGAAAAAGAGGAAGGCCCAAGAGAAGGTTTATGGATGGGGTGATAGAGGACATGCAAAAAGATGATCCGCTGTGGTGACCCCTAACGGGAACAGCCGAAAAAAGAAGAAAAGAAGAAGAGACAGACTTTGTACATAGCAGTCCGTGGCATTTTGTGGTGGGTTGGGTGGGGGGCTGGGGGGGGGGGGGTTCTTTAGAGACTTAAGCCCCTGATCTATTGAGATCAACAAGCTAATTAAAAGGGCAGGCTCAGTTATGGGATGCACTCTGGACCTCCTGGAGGTTATAGCAAAGGAGAGAATTAAAACAAAACTGAGTGTCATTATGAACAATGCTGCACATCCTCTCTCTGAAACACTAACACTGAGGACTTTCAGCCAACGAATCATTGAGCAGAAGTGTGTCAGGAAACACTACTGGGGTCTTTTAAACCAACAGCAATGTGTCTGTATAATACCTCACTGTGACTGTGACTGCCAATTGTCAGTGGTTTTATTTATTTTAAATTTTCTTCATTTTTTTAGTCATTCTGGTGTGTATTCAGATCATAGTACGTGTATATATATATATATATATATATATATATATATATATATATATATATATATATTTATTCATCTACCTATTTATGCATTTATTTATTTAAGGAGCTGCTGTGAAAAGCCAAATTTCTCCCTAGGGACAAATAAAGTTCTGTCTGTGTATCTATTGTGCCACACTGCTGATCTTTTCATGCTTTTATTATAACCCACCCCAGCCCTCCATCCTCCCACTCTTCAATTTTATGTATGCATGCTAACCCCTCCACAATTCCTTATTATTATATGCGAAAATAGATTGGGGGCTAATGACCGTGATACAATCAAAAGTTAAAGATGCCCCTGATAACAGTTCCATTTTAATTGCCAAAGATCTGAATAGTTATGAAAGTGATGATGGGCTGAAGTGTCTTCAGCAATTTGGCAAACCAATTGAAGACCCTTCATCACAAGAGCATGAGGGTCTTCTTCATGTGAAGACAAGGTGCTGCTTAACATATCAGTTTAGTTCAGTTCAATTTATTTAATGATCTGTGCTCTTTGACAGGCTTGGTCTGGTTTGTCTGGGGATTAGTACAGTATAGGGAAAGGCTACTGTAAAAGAATAAATAAAAATTCTTAATAATGGGATTGGGTAGTTTCTTTTGGCACATGATTAGACTTAGTACATTTGATGAATGTATCTGGTTTAGATTAGGGTAGTTTAATTGAATTAAGTGGAAATAAGTACCATAATTGTATAAAGCAGATCCAACAACCCATTATATTCAATGAATTCCTGTTGTAATAACAAGAGATGACAACATTAGAGCTATGCACTGGTGTTATATTAGAACTACTAAATTCAACTGAATGAAAATACATTATGATTTTAGAAGATCCAAAAATTTATTTACTGTAGTGCAGGATATGTTGATATATGCCCATCCAAATTAGAACTACCAAACAATCCAACATACATCTTTGGGTTGTGCAAAGCAGGAAAACCAAAGTAATTGGTGGAAAAAGCACAGTGACTGCTCCAGGAGTTGAACACGGATCCCAGGAGTTGTGAGACAGTGGTGTTAACCACTGCACCAGTCTAATAGTACATAGAGTATTGAATTGGAGAATTAGAAATACATTAATTGCACATATTTCCTTAGCTACAGATGAAGATCAGGGTAATGAATAGTTTTCACAAAATGTGACATTTACCCACATTGCTGAATGCGCTGCGTGTGTATCAAGCTAAAGACATCCAGTAGCAACTTCCTAAACCAGATATAATTTTGGCTGTCCTTTACCATGAAAAAAAAATTATATGTTGGGACAATGCAAAATCACTTGTAGAAGCAGGAAGATGGCAAATTGTGGCTTGACATAATTTGAAATAGATAAAATTACAGCTTTTCAATGCTTTTGCTGAATAGAAACATGTACTTTGCAAGGAACTTGCTGTACTGTTCATGCTAGAGAACATACATACAGAACAAAAAAAGAAAAAAAACCCTTTTGATGTTAGGTCACATAAACTGCAATTCATAATAAAATATCCTTATATCTTTTTCATGAAAATATAATTATTATGAGAAGAAAGATAATGATTTTATAAACAAGACCATTAGGATCACAGCAAGCACTATAAAATACGATTACACCTCTTCATTTCTAAAGTCTTTTCATTGTCTTCCACTAAAGTGCCCTCCTGGTTTATTAAGCTTTCCTTTCCGTTAATGTTCTTATTAATTTTTATATATTCTGTGTATTCTGTAAATAACAGAAGAAAGCCTTTTCATAATTTTAAACATAAACAAAATTACCAAAAGAGGGTGAGCCATCAATGACAGGGCCCCTACCTTTTATTGCTGTGAGGATGGTCCCATTCTTTTAACGCACTACTGGAATGGCTGCCCATGTGTCACATTGTCCGATGTATTTTGCTTGTCTGAATCAGTAAAATGGTTTTGATATTCACAGGCTCATACAAGCTTTTATGATTTTATACTAGTCTCAGCATCCAGGGCCAAATTCCTACTTTGGACATACTGTACACTTTTCCAATAGCCTACGTGTATTGCAAAAAAAACAACAATCTTCCTAGATAGAGTCCATTATTGGATGGACTTCTGGATAACAGTCCTTTAAAAAACAAGATCACAATCTGGGACAACTGATCAGATCTGAAAAGATGTGTGTGATACATTACCAGTGGAGGAGCTGGTCTATGTATGCCGTACTTTGGTTTTCTTTACCAGTATATCTTTGCCACCTGGCATTAACAGAGCTGGCGAAAGGCAGGGGCAGAAGGGGCACAGGCCCAGAGCACTTCTTTTTGGGGACATTGAAAGAGCTAAGCAGTAATGTCAAAGCAGGATATATCTTTATTTACCAAAAAAAATATTTTTGTAATGTAAAAGGCAAAACAAATTTGGGTAATTGTAATTCATATTGTTGCTATACGTACAAATAAACACACCTTGCTGCCATGCCGCCTCAAATGTGTGTAATGACTCAGAGCAAATGGTGTGATGACGGCATCAGTGTGACTCAAACACTACAATAGCTTTAACTTATGTTGTGCTGAGCTTGCTGTGTAAACATGCCAAGGCGTCTTGCTCGGGTTACAGTGAAGTAAACATTTTCCTGTGACCTGTGTGTGTAATCGTGTTTCTATATCAGATATTTCTAGTGAAGTACAAAATGATAAATTAATCTACGAGCTAAATAATCTTTATCTATGGTGATTTGTATTGTCTGCGGTGGGTTGGCACCCTGCCCGGGATTGGTTCCTGCCTTGTGCCCTGTGTTGGCTGGGATTGGCTCCAGCAGACCCCCGTGACCCTGTGTTCAGATTCAGCGGGTTGGAAAATGGATGGATGGATGGATTTGTATTGTACATAACATAACCTAGCCTGAACTGTGATAAGTGCATAAGTCGGACTAGAGTAAAATGGGATAAAAAACTGATTTGTTTCTAGGCTTACACAGAGTGCTTAGCTGTTCATGCAGCAGGGTGCTGTATGAAAGTAATTTAAAATGAAATGGTTATCTTATGCATAATTGATTGAAATACGTAACTACTTAGGCTGTGTCTCTGCTATGTTCTCCTTCTTCATTCACATTGCTGTCTTGATCGCTCCTATTCATTGTGCAAAAAGAGTTTGAGGCAAAAAATGTCTACCTTACACATAGAAATCCAGCAATGCCCCCCATTTACTGAACCAATGCAAAACAATTTGAGAACAGCAGAGAGTCGGAGTCTCTCCCGACAGCACTGAGAGAAAAGTAGGTGCCATCTGTGAGGTGAATATTTAAAACAGTCTGTTTTTAGGATCAGGACTTGGACAGAATACAATTAAGGACCATTCTGAAAACTGAATCGTATCAATAGCATGTTTTACTGCAGAATATGAAATTATGAAAATTACTTTGACTCATGCATTACGTTATGTAAAAATATTGTCTTTCATGGACTTATTTTTTAATTTATTGCACTGCTTTTGCAAAAATGCACAGAGGGAAGTAACAATATACTTGTTTCATATTAGAACAAAGACAAGATCAAGATCAAACAGTTCTTTTTCATGTTTTTAAAACTTATGACCTATTGGTGGTTAGCGGCTTCTAAAATGTTTAGAAGGCCAGTGACAACGTGAAGAACTATTGTTTGTTTTCCTGTTATTTTTTTTTTTTCTGGCATCTTAAAAAGCAATATAGTTTAAGTTATCTCTTTCAAACTTACCACTTAATTAAACCCTGTGATAGAATTTTAAAATAAAAAAAATTCTGTTCTGCTTCTTTAATCATAGCAGTAGTAGCTCTAATGTGAAGTCAGGGTTGGGGGGCTAATATGGCAGCATTTTATCATTCTCATCAATCCCTGCTTTTTATCTCTAAGCATCTTCAATGTGCAAATCTGTAAAAATCACAACAATATTTCTTTACTTTTTTAAAGGAATTTACAAAATATGTAATTTTCCCAGGTTTTGCAGTTTGTTTGAAATATTCTGATCATTTAAGTCATTGAGTTTTTTGCACAGGTATATTGTGCTCTTTCTCCATTATATTGTGTGGTGCTCAGCAGCAGAGTAGAGGTCCGATTAAGAGGAGCAAGTTGAGGTGATTTGAGCATATACAACAATAATAGCAATTTATTTCTTGTATAGCCCAAAATCATACAAGGAATGCCAGGCTCTAAAGGGCCTTATTTTTTGAAAGCCTCCCTTATCTTTGACTCCCTAAGAAGACAAGAAAAAACTCCTAAAAGCATACTGTTAACAAGCCCCGCTTGGTTCCTCCTATTGTAGGTGTTCAAGGCACGGTCCACTGGGAAAAGATGAAGAGATAGACCTGGGATGCCCTGGAGTGATTATTTATCATTTAGCTAGCCTTAGAGTATGTGTGGAATTGGAAGAAGTTGCAATGAATAGGGTAACCTGGTTAGTCTAGCTCAGAGTATTGCTACCATTACGCTCATACCATAAACTAAAAGAAAATAATGATGAAAACCTTGCTAGCAAGCGGCAGGCATATGTGCAAAAGACAAATAATATGCAGAAGAGAAGCAAATACTTCAGGGATATTTTCACGAACGAGGATGCAGCTGCGACGCATGCGCCTCAGTAACTGCCGCTCCGTCATCTTCGGCCTGGGGATGCTGCAAGCAGTGGCTGGAGGGGGCGATTTCACTTCTCGCTCAGTGTAGTGTCCCTCAGGCGGCTCCTGGAGGCAAGCGGTGACCCGTGGTCCATAGTCACCGGGGCCACAGCTATCGCTCATGTGCAGGACGATGGTTCGCTGCCCGCCCACTACGCCGCCGCAGCTGCTGCTTCTGACTGGACGCAGGCTGGATGGAGCGGAGAGGGGTGTTTCACTGCCTGCCCAGCACACACAGCTGGTAATGCTTCAAGCGGTGACCCGGTTGTGGCTGAACGGGGCGGCGGGGGTAGCATTGTAGTGTGCCTCGGATGGCTGCCTGTTGAATTGGGGTTGGGCGATTCACTACCCGCAGCACCGTGTTCATTCTCGGTGAGTGGATGCTGTAGGTAGCATACTGTAGTGGAGGTGACTGTGAGGTGGGCTGGTGATGAACCCCCCCTCACCGCCACCCAGTCATTCTCAACAGCAAGCCTGCTTGTACTGTTACGCACATAGCAGGAAGTTGTCTCTTGTCAGTACATCAGACGTGTTGACAACTGGTGCCTTCCTGCTGTGATAGCATGTACTGTATAGCGCTGTGCAGAAGAGCTCATCTTAATCTTTTGTCTTCACCCTTCAACAATGTCTCTGAAACACAAATCTGATGCAAGTGCTGGTGATACAGTAAAGAAGAGAAAAACCATCACCATTGAAAATAAAGTAGAAATAATAAAAAAGGTCAGAGAGAGGTGAAACTCCATCATTCATTGGCAGAGCACTTGGTTACAGTCGGTCAACAATAGCATTTATTAAAATAATGTACCTGTTCTGACTTACATACAAATTCAACTTAAGTACAAACCTACAGTACTTATCTCGTATGTAACCTGTACATTATAGACTTTGAATGCAAGATTCCTTAATTTATAATAAATAGTTTGGATGATATAGCATTGTAGCTGCAGGTGTGTAAGGTAGGATCAAGCACGGGTCAAACACGTGCCAAAAGAAATCTCTCAGTCCAATAGTTTGTTTTAAAAGATTTAGTGAAAATTCAAAGCAAACAGTCCACAAAAGAATAAAGTAAAGGGTTGTTACACACGTAGAATAAAAGGCAAAAAAATAGAAAAAATGGATCTTCTCTAAACTTAGCTTTTCTTATCAAACTTTAGTTGTTTCTATACCTAAAGATGCTGTACTTCAACTTCAGTATGCTCTAAACATACGGCGCTGCACATTCAATAGAGCACGTTGTCTTTCATGCTACTGGGCACGTAAAGCACAGTAAAACCATATGCCTTCAACACGTTACACATGGCAAGGTAGGTCACTAACTGAGTATAATGTATAGTCAGAGAAGCTAGAAATAGTTAGAATACACCAATTCAATTCAACTTATGAGGGTTGTAAGAACCTCCCATAGACTATGCACTAATACTGTATATAGGCAAACATTTAATATAACTTAAATAACTAGCAAATGGCTCTTACAAGCCTTATAATATCATTTTTCATGTCATTTTTTAACTCTCTTATTCCAGACCAGGGTCACAGGGGGTGCTGGAGCCTATCTCAGCTAGCATAGACCACAAAGCAGGAACAAAGCCTTGACACGGCACCAGACCTTGTAATGTAGGTTAATATTTAATATTTTGATAATTGTTTATAAATTGCTATTTAAGAGTTTGTGACTTAAAGAAAAAATAAGCTTTGTTAAACAAGTCATTGAAAACTCTGAAGTTTTAGGAAATGCTATCACTGATAAGAGCTTTTTGTTATTTGTAATTTGTGATTGGGGGTTTGGAGACATTCATCAATCTACATGTAACCGGTTTTACAAGAAAGCTTTGCTATAACTCTACATAGAACTTTCTAAGACCCTTCCCTCCAGAAAGAGAAAAGTACACTTATTCTTTGAAACTGGCCAGCTAGCCTGGGGGAACACAGGTGGCTAGGACATTAATAGGCCACAAATTGGAGATGGAATGGGGGTCCTGCTGAAACAAGAACAGGTATGAAGTAGGGAGTTGACTTATTCTATTGGTTCAATGAAATTAAGTTGAATTTGATTGGTTGCTGAATCAGGGGAGTCACTCTGCACCATAATCCTTCATTTATCCCTGATGTTTGACAGGAAGTCAAAGGACTGGCATACATTTGGTATCTCTGTCACTTCCATTTTCCATCTTGAGAAGACAGTCTCTCTCTGCATCAATATTTGGACAGGCTGTTTGACCCCAAAAAGATGATGACGTGCAGAGAGCTGTCTAGAAATGAACTGACCAGAAAGAATTGAGTACAAGTGTAAGTTTATGCACCACCTTATCACTATCAAAATGCATGGTTTGCAAAGTCACATTCTATTTGCTTTACTTCATGCCATTAGTTATAATATTTTGGTCCTGCCTAGCCTAGAGTTTTAACGAGAAATGGAATAAAGTTTACTTTACCAACCTTATTAATGCTCCTTGTGCATCAACTGATCTCATTTTCCTATACAGTAGTAATAATAGGAAGGCCAGGAGCACACTTCCAATACTGCCAAAAATAGCCCCTGTCAGTATATTTCTGCAAAAAGGAGACATGTGTCATACTGCAAATCAAAATCTGGCCAAGCAACAAGTTTTCATAGTTAAAACACGACAGAACATTATTTAAAAACTAGCAGACAAGACATTAATACACTTTGACAACAATACTGCACATGTTTTTATCGTATTTGTCCACCTTCATTTATTGATAGGTTTACGTTAAGTAAAGTTCTCATATCCTTGATTTTTGATCAGTAGGCAAACTGTGGCTTACTTTGCCACACTAACATGATAGCTTTATTTCTTTCAGACCAGTAGTACTAGGGTGTTGTACCGTGTTAGCCATTATGAATGTAGTGAAAAGGCAAGCATCTTGCATCTTACATCTTGCCTGAAAAAGGGGCCTGAGTTGCCTCAAAAGCTTGCATATTGTAATCTCTTTAGTTAGCCAATAAAAGGTGTCATTTTGCTTGACTTTTCACTACTTTCAGACCAGTACTTATTTATATAATTCTGATGCTGCAAAAAGATAAAATGAAATAATTGGGCAATTGGGTAATTTAAGTCTAGAACCACAGGGCAGATTTTGTAGTTGTTGGACCCTTGGACAATCAAGTTATTCAGACTCACACTATTTATAATTATTTGAAAGTTAGATGCAGATAAACTCTGAATTCACTAAAGAGAATAGGCTTGGTAGCACAGCTTGGTTTCATGAGAAAAGCTTTTGAAGCTCAGATTAGCCTTTCACATTTATCTGCTCTAACAATAAAAGACCATTTTCAACATCTTGTTTGAAATATAAATATGTTATCATTTAGCATGAAAGCTGAAAGATGGAATGCACAAAGTGAGTTTGCAACAGTGTTTGCTCTAGCTGAGGATCAAGGACGCAATGCACAATCTAGTAAAAGAGCTCTTTTCACATTTGTACAACATGGTTATTCTTATACCACCTTTATACACACAAATATGGAGAAGCTGGTCTAAATTCCTAATATAACATTCACAAATCTGCTTAATCCAGTTCAGGGTTGTGTAGGGTCAGAATCTATCCTGGCAGCATGGAGCATAAGGCAGAAATCTAACCTGAATGGGATGCCAGTCTATCACATCCACACAGGACCAGTTTATAATCTGTAATTAACCATAACTCGCATGTCTTTAGGATGTAGGAGGAAGTCCTCACAGATATAGGAAGCACATGCAAAACACACAGACAGAGGTCTGGCTTAAAGTGTGATTAATAAATAAAAACTAGCCTACACTATTGGTTTTATAGCCATTAATTGCTCCCAGATTGCCTCTGATTTCTTACTAACCTAAGACATATGTGTTCTAAAGCAATACCAAAAACTCTAAAGAGAAGTCAAAGAAACCCAAAATATTTCCTGTTGTGTACATTTCATTTAGTTTTAAAAATTGGCATGAATGGTACACTGGCAATGTAGTGACAGAAATATGGCTAAACCTCTTTAGTTTTCCACAAAACATTTATTTCATTACCTATGTGTCATTATAAATTTGCTATTAAAAAACGAAAAAGGACAAAGCATAGGTACAGTAGGACCACTTCATAAAAATAATCTTGCACATTAAAAACGTTGGCATGACAGTGTCCTACATTGGGTGACACAACCATTCTATTACAGAAACTACATTTTTATGTCCATATTGCTGCTCCAAATTTAGTATTTCAGGTTTCATGAGATCCTAATGACAAGTCTTTTCCATGTTTGGCCTTCTAAGACTTATTCTGGATGAGGAAGGCTGACATTCAGCTTTCTTTGATCATTTAAGGCAATGTGCACAGAGGTACGGCTGTATAAGTTAAAGCATTTCTGAAATAAAGATTGTTTTGAAGAGTAAAGTTAGTGACATACCGTACTTCACAACTTCAAGTCATAGAGCATCTCAGACTTAACTTTGGCAGTTAGTTAATCTTGTTGCCTTCAGGATGTCAGATTATATGACTAGGAATTACAGAGGGATAACAGATTACATGGCTCACTCACAACTTCTCCCTACAGTGTCAGATTTCTAAAATATCAAGAGCTCGCTGTATCTCGATAGCTAATATAGTGTGCTGCATGTCGCCATTGGTGGGATGAGCTGCAGTCTTTGCCCGGCTTTTTTCCTGTTTTCAATTCTCTACCTGTATAATAAACACAAGTCACCAGAGGGAAAAGTCTCTTTTTTGTTAGTACAGTCCAAAACACATACCACATATGTAGTTTTCTTTTTAAAGTAGAATCTACTGGAGTGATTTTGTTCAAAATGTAAAGGTTTCTAACCTTATACAATGTTAATAACTCTGCTAGACATGTGCTTTCATTTGGACTGGGTGATTAATTTCTGAATGTTCACAGACTCATATCCTGACAAACAAACAAACACAGAGGCAATCACTCCAAAAGTGGTCATATTATACTCTGGGATTTGGGAAATGTGGAAATATTTTGAAAACTCAAAATCAAAATTTTAGCTCCTGTCACAACACTTTCCCTATAAACTGTAAATCTACATGGACGACAACATCTCTTCAACAGCGACCAACAACAAGTTGATTAAGAAGTCAAGTTCAGTTATGGCACACACTCTGAACCCAATGGAGGTAGTAACAGAGAAGAGAATGAAGACAATATTTAGTGCCGTTCTGAACAATGCTGCACATCCCTTCTTAGACAAACTAACACTGAGGACTTTCAGCCAATGAATTATGCAGCAGAAGTGTGTCAACGCTACGGGGGGTGGGGGGGGTCCTTTATACCAAATACAATACGTCTGTCTGGTGATGCCTCCTCTACATGGCATCAAGTCTCAATCCAGACTAATTTTGTGTGTGGTTCTGAGTTGGTGGAATGGGCTTCCCACCTCCCTCCATACTGTTGACTCCCCAAATGTATTCAAGAAGCAATTGAGGACCCATCTGTTTTGTGAATATCTGTCTAACTGAAAAGAAGAAATACAAAAAATTGTGCTGTGATACTTTATATTCTTGGTTATTTGTTTAAGTGTAATTGCTTTATTGATTGTAAATGTATGAGTCAGTGCTTCTTTTCACTTGTGGCAATCAACTTTTGTTACTTGTCCTATTACACTTGCTGAATAAACAGGCCCAATAATAATAATAATAATAATTCATTACATTTATATAGCGCTTTTCTCAGTACTCAAAGCGCTATCCACACAGGGAGGAACCGGGAAGCGAACCCACAATCTTCCAGTCTCCTTACTGCAAAGCAGCAGCACTACCACTGCGCCACCTGTGAGGAATATGCCCTAACCTAACGTTATTCAATTATGTTTACCTCATTTTTGTAAGTTGCTTTGGATAAAAGCATCTGCTAAGCCAGGGGTGTCAAACTTCGGGCCTGGTGGGCCGCAGTGGCTACAGGTTTTTATTCTAACCCTTTTCCTAATCAGTGAGTAGTTTTCACTGCTAATTAACTAATTTTCCCTTCATTTCAATAGTCCTGTTTTTAAGGATTCAGTCCTCTGAATTGATTTGTTTCTTCAATAAATGACAGCCAAACATAAATGACACGTGAAATGAGCCAACAGATGACCAGCTAAACTGGGATTTCAAACTCCAACCAGTTTCACTCCAAATAGTCTCTTAATGAGAAGCTGATTCTTGCTGTTAATTAAGCCCATTATGTAATTCAATGGCTTGTTGCTGCTCTCATTCTGCCACAGCAGACATTTCCAAATCTGTTCATTTTTCTGTTTTTCTAAGAACACCAACAAAATGTTTTGGTGACCTGAGAGATCAACCTTACTGAGACCTTCACCTTTATTTATTTTCAGATATTGTGTGGTCACAGGTGAGCTGGTCATATGGTGGCTTGTTTGATGTCTCATTATTTTTTGGCTACTAATTAAGGAAAAAGAGACAATTAAGGGGCCTGAGTCAAGTTAATTAAAATTAAAGAAAAAGAAGTTAATTAGCAGTAAAAATGGCTCACTAATGAAGAAGATGGTTAGAATGAAAACATGCAGCCACTGCGGCCCTCGAGGACCGGAGTTGACACCTGTGTGCTAAGCAAATAAATGTAAATTTAAATGTTTGCATAATGCCTCACTGGGACTGGGACAATTCTTTGTATCCTTAGCCATAACCGAAGATTTTCCTTCATTTTTTTAGTATTGCAGTGTGTTTTTATGACACTGGTCAGCATCAGAATCCTCCTAGGCCAAAAAAAAAAAATCATATAAATTATAGATTTTGCTGTGCTGAATCCACTTCTGAAAATTGTAAATTCTCTATCACAAACCATTTCACCAAGCCATCCAATTTACTGTAAATTGTGATATTGAAAAAATATGTATTTTTTTTAAAATAAATTATACTTTTTTTGTGGTATAAGTATTTTTTTGCTCAGAAAAAAATAGATTTGAGCTAACAAAATGGCAATTTTATTCCTTCTTGATATTAGTTGAGGTTCAAACAACACAAAATAAAGTATTTGCTACACAATTTTTGCTCTCTATCAGTATTTTTACTCTCTTCTTATTCCATCAAAATAGCCAGGAAATTACATTTTGAAAATTAGAAAGATGCATTTTTATTGTCCAGAGCAGAGAAAGTTGTTGTTCAAATGTTTTTTACAAAAGTATGCAAGGTAAGGTTGATCCATCCATTGTCTTGACCAGGTAAAAGGTAAGCAAATGGTAAAGGAATACATGGCCTTCCTTTATTAAAAAATAGCAAGTGTGTGCCACAAATTTCTTGGGAATACAAAGGCAAAAAAAAACTAGGAGGAACTAGAAAGTTCCTCTCTTCCTACCTAACACTTGGGTTCAACATGTGTTTAGAAGTCCATTTCCTACACTCTCATTTGATTTTTCTTCCCTGAGAAACATGGGAGAGGTTTCTGGTGAACATGGGGAGAGGTTCCACAAGGACATCACTCAGACAGAGACGCTACAGTGGAAAGCGGAGTGAGTCTATGTTAGCAGACATTTGTTGGTCATTCCTCTGTGGAACACCTTCACACCTACCTTAAGCAATAGTTATAATGAAAACAATTATACATGAAATTTATAATTTTTAAGTCTAAATAATTAATTTTAAAAGTCTTTAACATTATTTCTGCAAAATAGTGTGTTTCCAATTTAAATCTTTATTTCTCAAAAACTGGATGTGATAGAGGAATTCTGTTGGCAAATTTGGATCCAGCACCCTAAGATCTATAATGAAGACCTCAAATTTTTGACAGGAGTGAACACTGGTGTTATTTATACATGTATTGAACTTCTGTAAAAAAGCCAAATCTTCTTCTTGGGACAATTAAAGTTCTATCTATCTTTCTGGGAAAAGTGAAAATGTATATAAATACTAGGGGGTTTGTAAGTGGAGGGCTAAATGCACCCCAAGGAGACGTGGTCATGCCTCCGAAACCCCTCTTAAATGGTGATAAAATGGGAAACAAATAGTTATTATTTTACCTCCTCTTTGCTTGATCAGCTGCTGACTTGCTGCTGCTGCTGCCGTGCCGCATAATCTGCATCTTGCACGGCACTACAAACATTTAAAAGCCTGTACAGCAGCTGTCCTACTCTTTGTCTTTTATTTCCGGCCCCGGGTGTGGTTAAATCTCTTGGCACAAAGTCTTGTCTCATGGGACATGACTTCTTGATATTTTTTAGTTTATAATTTAAAAACGGAATAAGAATCTGAAAATCTAACAACTTCACATTAAAGTTCAATACATTCTGAAAAGAATGATACCAAACATATATATGTAGGTTTTAAAATAAGCCCGATTTAAAGCATGACAAAGAACGTGACGTTAAAACATCACGTAAAATCGTTGCACTTTTAGGCTTAGGATTTTAAATATAGAGAGTAGATTTGTACTGTATCCTGATCTTGTAAGTCATGTTGAATAAAGACTCTTCCACATCAGTCAGTCAATCATTTTCTAACCCACTTAGTCCTGAAAAGAGTCACATGGGTCAACTGGAGCCTATCACAGCCAGCTTAGAGCAAAAGGCAGGACCCAACCCTGGACAGGGCGCCAGTCCATTGCATGGAGAACACATACACACGCACCAATCACACACACGGGCCAATTTAGCATCGCCAATTCACCTAACCTACATGTCTTTGGACTGTGGGAGGAAACCCATGCAGACAAGGGGAGAACATGCAAGCTCCACACAGGGGGAACCCGGAACACGAACCCTGGTCTTTTTACTGGAGACAACAGTGCTTCCACTGCACCACTATGCCAGCAGCCTTTCTTCCACATGTTAGACAATAATAATTTAATAAATTAAGTACTTATTGATTTTTTGTAAGTACAGAATATACATTTTCACAATAATAATTACAATAAAACTGCTGTCCTAATTGTATGCATTCAGAGTCCATTCAAACCGTTACAAGTAAGATAAATATGCAGTAACATGCAAATTTACCAACTCCTAGCAAAGAAGATTTTCTAAAGAGAGCACAAACAGGTGTGTGTACTCAGAAAAGATATTTTTTTCCCTTATGCTTAATCCTGCTGACCATTTTGTTTATAAACAACTTCATGACATTTAGGTAACTGTCCCAACACTGACATTATGTGGGCTGAATCATCTGTGGAAGCGTAAACATTGTACTTTAACAAAAACACTGCTGTGCAGCACACATGGCACTAAAACAGCTCTCTAGTAAAGTCAAGCCAAAGGTGAACAGTTGTATACCTCGCTCCAGGTTTTTCCATGACTTTTTTTAAGATGAAGTATATAGCCAGAATCAGAAATCCAGGAAGAACAATGCGGAAGACATTACATTGAAAATGGTGGCACAGTACAGCTCAGTGTTTTTGTTGCCTGCGTTACATTCAATAGCTCCTGAGTTCATACCATACATTTCACATATTCTCCATATGCCTCTCTAGATTTTTCTATTTGTTTGCCTCCCACATCCCAGAGATGTGTATTTTAGGGGGATTGATGACTCAAACTTAGTATTTGTGTGTCCAATTCAGTGTTTTGACTTCTGCCTTTAAACTGATGCCAGTAGACTCTTCTGTGTGCTGGCAAAATCTTGATCCCAAATGGTGATTTCTCCAGTATTTAAAAACATTTGCTTTATGACCATAACATCCCTATTGTGTAATTTGTTTTTTAGAGAGTCATATTGTGTAATTTGTTTTTTAGATGGTAATGTTTTCTTGTTTTTTTCCCAAAATTAGCACTTACAATAGGCTTACAATTAGCACCCTACACCCCACAGAAAGATAAAGCTGAGCTTAGGTTCTGCAATCACACTTTTCCATCTGGCACCTGCCTGGCCTTTCCACTGCATTTTTCTACTTCTTCTATTTGGAAAAAAAAGCCATAATGTCACCCACTAGTATATTCATGCTGAACTTAACAACATGCACCACAGTAAGCATGAGAACTTTGACATTTAAAGTGATGGCATAAAGGCATGAAAATCTAACTGACAGGCAGAAAGTATACAATACCAGCAAAAAGGAGTAATCAGATCATAAAACCTTTTTCAAGCTGTAGTTCTGTCAAGATGTCATGTTTGTTTTATTAACGGTGGCTTTCTGTTTGCCAACATAAAGCTGAGGCCGTTGAAACACTTGGGTAACAGTTGTTGTATGAACAGCCTGTCCAGTCTCAGCCAGTGGAGTTGTAACACCTTCGGATTATCATAGGTCTCTTGGTGGCCTCTCTGACTAGTTATCTTCCAAAAATGTAAAAAACACAAAATGCAAATCAAACTTGCCGTGAAACCTCCTTATAAAGCAAGAGTCTCCAGCTCCGTTCCCAGAGTGCCACTGTGGCTGCAGGGTTTCATTCTATCCCTCTTCTTAATTAGTGATCAGTTGTTATTGCTCTCTTTTCGCATACTTTTTCAGACTCAGACCCCTTAATTGTTTCTTTTTTCCTTAATTAGCAGCCAAACAATAATGAGAATTTAGAGCAGGGGTCACCAACTCCGGTTCTGGAGGACCACCGTGGCTGCAGGTTTTCATTCTAACCATTTTTTTAATGAGTGCCCTGTTTGCTCTGCTAATTAACTTCTTGTGAATTCATTTTAATTGACTTCTCTTTTAAGATTTGTCCTGCTGACTTTCTTCATTGTTCCCCTGAATTGCTTCATTTCTTTCCTTAAATGGCACCCAAACAAAAATTAAACATGAAGTGAGGGAGCCAGGACAAGACCAACTAAGTCAGGGCCTCAAACTCCAACCAGTTACTTAATTAGGCATCGAGCCTTGTTGTTAATTAAACCCATTTTTTAATTCCATGGCTTGTTGCTTCTCTCATTGTGCATTAGCAGACATTTCCGAAACTGTTGATTTTCTCTTTTCTAAAAGCACACTGTTAAAATGTTTTGTGGAGCTGAGCAGATCGACATTCCTGAGACCTTCACCTTTCTTTATTTTCAGATATTGTATGATGGACACCAGTCGTTTTGGCGCATTTTATATCTTATTATTGTTTGGCAACTGATTAAGGAAAAAGAAACAATTAAGGGGCCTGAGTCTTCAAGAGCAAATCAATTAAAATTAGTTGAAAAGAAGTTAATTAGCAGCAAAAACAGGTCACTCAATAAGAAAAGGATTATAATGAAAACCTGCAGCCACGGTGGTCATCCAGGACCGGAGTTGGCGACCCCTGCTTTAGAGCACATGACCAGCTAACCTGTGTCCATCACACAATATACAGGGGTGGGCAAAAGTAGGTTCACAGTTGTAAGTATGCGAAACACAAAGTTTATTTTTGTAATATTATTTATTTATTAATTTTTGTATTATTTGTTTGAATTATTTGCCTTCTTATTTGTCATCTTATTATCATTATTATTATTATTGTTATTATTATCCTTAGTTATGATTTACAAGAATGTGTAAATAATGAAGACTGGCTATTTGAGCACTTACAAGGTGGTACAGTGCATCCGGAAAGTATTCACAGCGCATCACTTTTTCCACATTTTGTTATGTTACAGCCTTATTCCAAAATGGATTAAATTAATTTTTTTCTTCAGAATTCTACACACAACACTACACTACACTACATAACGTGAAAAAGTTTACTTGAGATTTTTGCAAATTTATTAAAAATAAAAAAATTGAGAAAACACATGTACATAAGTATTCACAGCCTTTGCCATTAAGCTCAAAATTGAGCTCAGGTGCATTGTTTCCCCTGATCATCCTTGAGATGTTTCTGCAGCTTAATTGGAGTCCACATGTGGTAAATTCAGTTGATTGGACATGATTTGGAAAGGCACACGCCTGTCTATATAAGGTCCCACAGTTGACAGTTCATGTCAGAGCACAAACCAAGCATGAAGACAAAGGAATTGTCTGTAGACCTCCAAGACAGGATTGTCTCGAGGCACATATCTGGGGAAGGTTATAGAAAAATTTCTGCTGCTTTGAAGGTCCCAATGAGCACAGTGGACTCCATCATCCATAAGAGGAAGAAGTTCGAAACCACCAGGACTCTTCCTAGAGCTGGCCGGCCATCTAAACTGAGCGATTGGGGGAGAAGGGCCTTCGTCAGGGAGGTGACCAAGAACCCGATGGTCACTCTGTCAGAGCTCCAGAGGTCCTCTGTGGAGAGAGGAGAACCTTCCAGAAGGACAACCATCTCTGCAGCAATCCACCAATCAGGCCTGTATGGTAGAGTGGCCAGACGGAAGCCACTCCTTAGTAAAAGGCATATGGCAGCCCGCCTGGAGTTTGCCAAAAGGCTCCTGAAGGACTCTCAGACCATGGGAAAGAAAATTCTCTGGTCTGATGAGACAAAGATTGAACTCTTTGGTGTGAATGCCAGGCGTCACGTTTGGAGGAAACCAGGCACCGCTCATCACCAGGCCAATACCATCCCTACAGTGAAGCATGGTGGTGGCAGCATCATGCTGTGGGGATGTTTTTCAGCGGCAGGAACTGGCAGACTAGTCAGGATAAAGGGAAAGATGACTGCAGCAATGTACAGAGACATCCTGGATGAAAACCTGCTCCAGAGCGCTCTTGACCTCAGACTGGGGCGACGGTTCATCTTTCAGCAGGACAACGACCCTAAGCACACAGCCAAGATATCAAAGGAGTGGCTTCAGGACAACTCTATGAATGTCCTTGAGTGGCCCAGCCAGAGCCCAGACTTGAATCTGATTGAACATCTCTGGAGAGATCTTAAAATGGCTGTGCACCGATGCTTCCCATCCAACCTGATGGAACTTGAGAGGTGCTGCAAAGAGGAATGGGTGAAACTGGCCAAGGATAGGTATGCCAAGCTTGTGGCATCATATTCAAAAAGACTTGAGGCTGTAATTGCTGCCAAAGGTGCATCAGCAAAGTATTGAGCAAAGGCTGTGAATACTTACAGTATGTCATGTGATTTCTCAGTTTTTCTATTTTTAATAAATTTGCAAAAACCTCAAGTAAACTTTTTTCACGTTGTCATTATGGGGTATTGTGTGTAGAATTCTGAGGAAAAAATGAATTTAATCCATTTTAGAATAAGGCTGTAACATAACAAAATATGGAAAAAGTGATGCGCTGTGAATACTTTCCGGATGCACTGTACCTAAGTAAATTGTGTCATTGTGGCATTCTTTTGAGTTAATAAAGCTTTTGTAATACCCATAACCTGAATGTCTTTTTCAATACAAACAACTGTAAATCTAATTTTCCCCACCCCTTTATGAAAATAAACAAAGGTGAAGGTCTCAGTAAAGCTGATCTGGTCAAGAACAAAAAAAAACATTTTGACAGTGTTCTTAGAAAAAAGAAAACCGACAGTTTTGGAAAGGTTTGCTGCGGCAGAATGAGAGCACCAGCAAGTCATGAAATTTAATAACAGGTTTAATTAACAACAAGAATTGGCTTCTGATTAAGAAACTGGTTGGAGTGAAATTGGTTAGAGTTTGTGTGCAAATAAAGAACAGTTCTGAATTTTTAGTCTGTCTCCGTGAATGACTTCTGTGATAACAGAGGAAAGTTTTTTCCACAACAAACCCCAGACTGGCAATCTCCATGTGACTACTAAACCAGTTTACTGCACCAGTGATATTTTAGGTGGATGAATAGTTACGCATTGTGATTCAATGGTGTATAACAATAAAATGTAAAAACTTCCAAGGGAGTTAATCCTTTTAATAAACCCTGTATATGTAAGGGATAACACTGAAGAGCTAAGGACATGTTGTGACGATGCAGATTCGACTCCACGCTCCCATCGGCTGTTAGGGAGCCCTTGAACCCAACACTGTCGGTAATGTCACCAATGAGCTAGACAGTGAGGCAATAACAATTGAGCAAGGGGATGATGTATACGTGCAAAAGTGCTTTTATTAAAACAGTCAACGAAAGCAAAGTGCAACAATGTTCAAATCAAGTGCAGTGCTTCAAAGTCTTCATTAAATAAATAAATAATCCATAAAATGAAACGTGGAGGTTAAAATCAATACATAGAAACATCTTCTAAGAATAAGAAGATTAAAAATCCAACAAGAAGCAATCCTTTAAGGTTATAAAGCCCGGTGTCTTCCTTTACCATGGCGGCTCCCCTGCTACTCCCATTTGGGCTGCTCGACAGGAGAGTCACCTACCTGCAGGAACAACTACCCTTCATTCAGGTCCGGTAGCCCTCCGATCCTTGGCTTCGTCGGGCTCCCAACTGGACCGAGACTTGGGATATTTCCCAGCGGCCAAGGCACTCATGCTGGGGCTACACCAGCCCAAAGCCTCCTCGACTCCCGCTCCTAGCAACGGCCAAGTCGATACCTCTACTGGTCACTCCAGCTACTTAGTCGCTCAGCTGGAGCGACCACTTTCTCAGCCCCACGGAGTGTCGGCCATACACTCCCCTCGTGGGCTCTCTTCCTAGCTGCCTGTTTTCTCTAATGCGAGCCTGCTCTCGCTCGCTCACTCGCTCTCCTTCCTCACACCGGCTTTCTCCACCTGCTTCCTGTTACCTCCCGTTCTCTCTTTCCTTCCTTTTACTTCACTTTTTTCTAACCGGCTCACGCTTCTCTTTATATGCGGAGAGGACATAGCAGCTGCAGCCCATTAGCCACAGGAACAATCACGGATGTGGGCAGTCTCTCACCTGTGCACTTAGGTGAGAAACGCCCACACCGCAGATCGCCCTGCGGCTCGCTACAGTTACCACGCCCCCTCGCTAAGCCACGACGATTATTTATTTAAAAATGAACTGGCCTTTGCTGGAGAGCTGTGGACCCATAACACCACACATGTGCAAGAGAGACAGTCTGAGTAATAGTAGGTGATTTTGCCCCCACATGCTAGAGGTACAATCACTCTTAAATACTCAAAAATGCCTGGCCTTTCTCATCAAATAGAGCAAAGACATGGAGGGCTGACAGAAGGTTCAGGTCAATAGACCTCCAAGTCAGACAGAGGGTAATACACTGCCTTTATGTTGAGACAGCAGGGTCTGATTTGCCTGTTTAAGTGGTGAGGTAGAAGAAGGTAGAAATGGTTTGGCCAGAATTTACCCTGGTCGGGTCGGACGAGGCCATAAACTCACAGAGCATCAGGTTGGGAGGTGAGTTGGAGCAAACACTTGACTGACACAAGGAAGTCAGAGCAAGACAGGAGGTGACATTTGGGGCTGCTTTTTTAGTTACTTTAGTGTGAAAACCAACTGATAGATGGGAAGAGACTAATGCTTGTTTAGACAGGCCCTAGGAGACTACAGGATTTAACTGTTTTCTGTTCTTTTTAGTTGCAACCTTGTGTTCTCTCAGCTTAATATCTCGTTATTTCAGACAAGTGAAAGGCAATTTCAGGCACAACATATCACAAACCAGCTAAATCGAACCAAGTCAGATTAATAACATTTGGACTCTGTTACAACAGGATAGACAAAAGAGAACTAAAAAAGTGTGCATTGCAAAAAAAGCAAACTAAATACTGTCTCAAATATAGAAAAATAAATAATCAAAAAATATTATTGATGGAGGTGATTTTATAAAATCATTCATTTTAAACAATTTACACCCTTTGCTCTCCTGAATTATTTTTCATCATGCGGACAATAAGTATTATCATATTTGCAGCAGTTCCACTCAGTAAAATGTCTGTTTTATCCACTTTCAAAGCCTGAGTTTTGTTTTTGTAATTGATAAAAGTCCAGATTAACAGGAATGTTGGAAAAATGGCTTCCTGTTTAGGTCAGAGAGTAGTGATTCCTGCAGCAGATATTTGAAAGGTGGAGGAGATTCTACTCACGCATGTGTAAAAAAAAAAAAAGTAAATAAACAAAAAAAACATAACCCGCCCACAAATGTTTATGCCAAGATCATTAAAATTTGGGACCATTTCCTGATACAGTCTATAAACTCTGTAGTAATCACTTGTTTGTTAGGCCAGTGTGACGTAAATGCGCTTAGTGTACTGCTTGTTCAAAAGCTTTTAGTAAAAATATCCAATAGAGCTTGAATGTAGAAAGTGACCAGAAGTCACTGATTAAAAACTAAAGATTAGCACTTCCTATTTTTCTTCTTTTTTCTTATTCTTGGCATATGCTTTACAGAGCTTAGTAAATGCTTGGTGCCCACTTTCAAAAGTGTTTTTGAGAAAATAACTAACTTTCAATATGTTCTGCATTCACAATTCACACACCCACACTTAACTCAATTTAAAGTTGACAATCAACCTAACACGCACAGAGGAAGCCATGTAAACATGGAGAGGACATGCAAGTGTAACGTCTGCCTCAGATTGCCCTCTGGGTTGTGGTTTATGTGCAGGCAGAGGCCACAACAAGGGTTTCATCCAACACATCTGTAAATCTTTATTTCGCGGCAATATTTACATTTACTTATTTGGCTGACACCTTTATCCAAGGCAACTTACATCATTTATGATACAATTAGTTTCCATTTGGAGCACAGGCAGGTCAAGTGATTTGCTCTTGGTCACCAAGTGTCAGTAGGGGGATGTGAACCCACAACCTCAGGGGTTGAAGTCCAAAGCCTTAACCACTACACCACACTGGCTGCCAAAGCACACAGTGATTATTCTCATTGCTAGTTTCACAGTTTGCAGGTCCGAATACTGGTCAATCACTGCGCTCATCTATTTTAGTTCTTTTCCCTGCCAGGGGATACGTAGCTTTTTCGAGAATGCAAGCACTTCTCAGATGAGTTTGCCTTTGAGAGAAGACTAACGAGTCGAGTAATATTTTTTGCTTTGAAACCAGACTTTCATGACTCAGATGGGACTCGAACCCACAATCCTCAGCTGTAATACAAAATATGTAAAGGGTCTCATCACCTGCATGCTCTCAGCTTCCATTGCAGAACTATCGTTTTCTTTTTAGAAAGGAAAAGAAAATGAAGAAAGTGACCAGAAGTCACTGATTAAGATCTAAAGATTAACACTTCCTATTTAGAAAATTACAAAACATAAAATATAACTGACTCGTGCAATACAAAATATGTACAGGGTCTCATCACCTGCGGGCACTGGATGGCTGTGATTGGAAGACTACTTAACCTCTGTTACACAAGCTCCATTTTTGTCAAGAATCAGAATGGGGTTAAAATGCTGAAAGGTGCCTCTTTTTATTTATCATTAACAATAGTGACAGTTGTTCTTTTATTGTTTCAGGTTTGTAGTTTGACTAAACGTTTGCTATAGCCAAAGTGCTTTTTGAAATAAACTACAGGTAAAATTCTGTTACAACGAATATCTTTACAATGGAATTTTCATTACAACGAAGTATTTTTATGGTTCTGACCATTTCCCCATATGACACAAGTCTATAGAAATCTCGTTACTACAAAGTACATTCATCAGATACTTTCATTACAATGAAGTGCACAAAAGACACTGAAATGTCTGAATGAATCATCCACAGAGCAGTTAGTTCTGTGGTCTCAGCTCAGTTGTGCACAATGATCCCCAAACAGAAACATTGTAAAAAAATTTCTTTCTTCAAACTTTCCTCATACTGTTTGTTTGTTTTTTTGCTGTTTTTCTTTTCAGTGGCTTTCAGTGACACCCTTTGCTTATTGCTCGTCAACATTTGAAAAACATCCATTGGAATTTAACTCATTGTCACCCTGCAATAGAAACGGCAGACACAAAAAAACGATAACAGTGCATATTAGAAAAAAAAAATTTTGCAGCTCTCGATTGCGCCAAAAAGAAAAATGACATTGCCAGTGAATTCAGAATTTTGCCATTGACGCGGTCAACTTTCCCGAAAGACCGAGCAAAAAAAGAAGAAAAATCTCGGGTTGCAAATGTATGTGAACTGCTGCATTTGAAGACACAGAAGAAGCAGTTTTTATGTGGTTCAGTGATGCTCATTCAAGAAACATTCCTATTAATGCAGCACTCATTTAAGAAAATGTGAGGTTTTGAAACTCTCTTGGGACCTCCCCCAACTGGACAACAGTCGAAGAGTGTCCTGAAGCACAGGCTCACAGCTCTGTTGCGGCTCTTCACTGAAGCAAAAGATCTCGATGGGTGATGCAAGGAACATTTTAAATGCAGGTAACAGATTACTTGGCCACTAACCTAGATCACACTAGAATAAATAACCCTGCTGTTCCTGTTTCAAACTGAATAAAGCTGGTTTTGCTAAAGTGCTGAGACTCAGCCTTGTGCTTTGGGGTGTAAGACAGGGACTTATAGTGCGACCCTGATCTTTTAGGATTCGCTTCTGTGGCGCCTCACTGCACCGCTGTGAGCCTGCTGTTTCCCTGCCCTGGCAACGGACAAACAATCTTACATAGACGCAGCAATCGCGCTTCGGGATGCACTTCAGCGTGACATTCCCATTGGGTGGTGGGGGGGATCCAAAAAGAGTTCAGAAACCTTAAATTATGAAGAAGAAGAAGAAAAGGATGATTTGGCTTCTGACTGATAACTGTGTTGCCCACAACATACTTCCACATTTAGATAATGTTCAAGTTTAATTTCTCCCACCCAGTTACACAGCAGTGCTTTAGCCATTGGGTTTGGGCATCATTCACACCCTGAAAGTGTATTATCGCAAGGAAATGAGGAGAAAAATTCTCATCAGCATAACTTGTAGACAGGAGAAGATTAAAATTAACGTGAAAGAAGCTATTGAAATGATTGCAAACGCCTGGATGCAAGTTAAAGAAAGCACTATAGTGACAAATACAGAATCTCATTACAACGTAATTATCATTACAACAAAATATTTTTAGGTCCCTGGCAGTTCGTTGTAACGGAATTTTACCTGTACTTAATTTAGTGGCTGAATATAACCAGTAAAAGGCATGTTGGTACAGTGGCAGGGTGACCAGATATCCACCGTTTCCCAGAATATTTCTATATACTGTTTCCATTTAGGTGTCCCAAATTATTCTTAACAAATCTTGATTTGTCACACATTTTAGATGTGACTAATTTCTCAGTGCAGTAAGATATTTAGACATTGCACCATGAACAGATTGGCGTACTAGTTAGCATTCCTCCTTAAGAAAATTTCTTAAAGTGAAAATACTTATCTCTGACTCAGGACAAGCAGCCAGACTCCTCCAGCTCAGAATGAATATGTTTAAATTCTGGAAATTTTCTTATTCATGCTCAATATACTGACTGCGCTATCCTTCTTTGCCACTTAGCAGATGGATGTAAGACTGTTACCATCAGTCTTTTGAGACCACACCCCTATATAATATACTGTATATTTATTATGGAATGCCAAACAGAAATAAGATGAAATTTGCAATATCTGTGTTAAAATTCTTTATACAACTTAGAACAACTTGGGGAAGAAGGGGCCATTCATCCCACCAACCTTGTCATTTCTATTCCCCTATTTCCATCAAAGAGACATCAAAAACTAATATTTACAACACTACGTGGTCACCTATTTAATACTAGCCACTATACCTGTCGAAAACAGGTGAAAGAATTATTAAAATGATGAAATAATTAGAATTATTAAATAATATTTGCTATCTATTTTTTATGCATTCTTTCCGCGCCTTTACTCTGTTTCGCATGTCTCTTCATCGGCGCTCACTTTCTCAAGTGTGTTCCCATAAAGCCTGCTTCTCAGACTCTGTCATTATTTTTGAGGCGTCTTTTTCACCTTCTGTCCAGTTTTATACTTTCCATCTTTGAAGGTGTGCCTCATACGGCTTTATTCATCTTTGTGCACCTCACACTTACACTTCCTCTTTCACAGCATCAAATCCAAAGTGACCAATCACACCAAAAGTCAAGTTGACCAATCAGATTGCTCAGATGGACTGAACACACAGACATTAGTGTTTTATTACTGAGTTAATTTAAAAATACCTGTCAAATCTGAATTTTACATATATACAGTAAGTATGAATAGACTACAAAAGACTGACCATACTGTTCTTGGATTGCATCCTGCTTCTGCAGAATAGCCTCTGGCTTGTGGGCTTGGATTAACCAGGATGGAGATTAATTTATAAAACTAAAAATGATTTAAAATGTGTATTCATTATATACAGTGGATTTATGGGCAAAAATGGCATATTTAACAGCTTAATAGTAAATGTACAACAAAATAAAGTGTGCAGAAAGAGAAGGGGTCTGAATCCACTGTAGACATAAATAAATTAGTACTTAAATGTTTATTACCTAAAAAAAAGTACCTAAATGTTAAATGTTAACATAGCAGGGAAAGGATGACAGTGTATATCTTATCATGAAAAATGTCCAATCCTTCAGTATACAAAGAGGCAGCTTCCTTAAATGACATTCTTCTGCCCTCTACTGGCCAACATTAGTAGCCAGCAAATATAGTAAAATCAACAAGAATTAATCCAGAAACATCAAAATCTGTTGGTGTGTTGAACAAATTCAGGCAATTACACATGCTGCCAAAATCTTCATATTTAGTAAACTCTATAAAAATTCAAATTTTTTATGACATTTGTATTTTTGTTTTCAGTTCATTCAGTTTTTTTTTTTTTAATTCAAGGTTACACAGAGTAGAAGTCAATACAAGCTAGGGACTAACTCTAGACTGGGCACAAGTTGATCACAGGACACACTTATACACAACAATCACATTCACTGCAGAACAGCATGTTCAATGGCATCAATTAAACTGTGTTTATTTATTTAAGCTTTTTAAATTTCTCGTTTTGTTTGCAATAACTCTCTATCTGGTAATGCCAAAGTAAATGGAAATGTTTTGAATGGTATGACCAGAACAAATCAATTCATTTGTGCACACATTAAGTGAAACTGATCATGCAGTTGCCCTGTGGGTGCAATGTTTTGCTGCCAGAAATAACACTCATGAGCAGACCTGATCCAGCCCAGCTGTTTTTACTTCTATGCTATAATTGTGACCACATCATACATGGCGATGAGACACTTAGTTAACATTTCTATGACTGTCAATTTAAAACAAGATGTCTTTCACTGAAAAATCATATTCTAATTAAGTAAAAAAAAATTAAAAAGAGGCTATGTATTTGTACCAAAAATCCTTAATGCTCTACACAAAAACAGTCTGATGTATTGTAGGTGTAATATGTCTTGCCTCTTCTTCTGATTATGGAAAGCAGTCATGCAGTTGCTGCTATAAATTGTGAGTTTTCAACACTTCAGGTGGAAGGTCTGTTAGAAACTATGGGTTCTCAAATGAATTCCCATAACACTAAATTTACAGATATTGTTTGCCACATTTCCATAACTGCCCACACTCCATGTATGAAGACCACATTACACTTATACTGTATTATACTAGGGCGGCATGGTGGCACAGTGGGTAGCGCTGCTGCCTCGCAGTTGGGAGACCTGGGGACCTGGGTTCGCTTCCCGGGTCCTCCCTGGGTGGAGTTTGCATGTTCTCCCCGTGTCTGCGTGGGTTTCCTCCGGGCGCTCCGGTTTCCTCCCACAGTCCAAAGACATGCAGGTTAGGTGAATTGGCGATTCTAAATTGGCCCTAGTGTGTGCTTGGTGTGTGGGTGTGTTTGTGTGTGTGTGTCCTGCGGTGGGTTGGCACCCTTCCCGGGATTGGTTACCTGCCTTGTGCCCTGTGTTGGCTGGGATTGGCTCCAGCAGACCCCCGTGACCCTGTGTTCGGATTCAGCGGGTTGGAAAATGGATGGATGGATGGATGTATTATACTAAATGTCTAAAATATTATCACAAGGCTGCTCATGCTTGCAGAACTGTCTTTCCTTTTATTTCGCATTATAGAAAGGGTAATTCATTCTTTGGCTCATTCGTTTTCTGGTACCCACAATTCAGTTCTAAAAAGATGCATTGCAATATTATTGGTATTATTATCAGTTTAGTTTTCATTGGTCTCTTTGTGTAGCCTGCTCATACATACAAGAACAGGAATATAAGATAAGTGACTATAATACCTGCAGGGAAAAGAAACAATCTGAGAATGGAAATTGTAAGAAGCTATATTTCTAAAACAAAATGCATGCTTAAGAATTATTAGCAAAGATGCACTGATGTTCGAAACATTAGATCATAAGTTAGAACCATAAGGGATGATTAGACTTTAACTGGCAGATTTCAGGTGGTGAGCCTAAGATTAAAAGTCTTGTCATGCTAAACAGAAGTGATGTGCATTCTGGGAAAGATGAAAGGCAAAGCGGATTTGCAAGTATTTTACATGTTTACAAAGAGAAGTAAGACCTGAGAATGGTTTGTACAAAAAGACTGTTTGTAGCTTTAAACAGCTTTTAATTCCCATGGGAATTGAACTTGAGCTTCTATGATAATGACTTATTACCATTTTTTTTTAATTTTATTGATTTTTATTGCAATCATTCCATACAAATAGATCAATATTTACAAAAAATAGGATTGAAAACAAATCAACCCCCACCCCTAAGAAGGAGAGCATGGCCAGCGGAGTATAACCTAAAGCTAGTAAAAATAAATAAGTTGATGAGTTTAATAGGTGGATAAAGATAAATGGAGAAGAAAAAGAAATTGGAAGAGAATCTGCTTCCTCAGTGCTTTAAGAACTTATTCTAAAATATTATTGATTAGATCCTGCCAGGTTTTGAAAAGTTCTGCACAGATCCTCTAAGTGAGAATTTGATTTTTTCCAATTTCAAATAATATAAAACATCAGTTTACCCACTGACTTAAAAGAGGAGAGTTAGGATTCTTCCAGTTTAGCAAGATAAATCTGTGTTCCAATATGAAGTAAAGACAATCACAGTTTGTTTGTCCTTCTCCACTTTAAGCCCATCTGGAAGAACACCAAACACACCTGTTAATGGGTTAGAAGGGATTGTGACCCCAAGGCTGTCTGAAAGGAACTTAAAAAAATTGGTCCAGAATGATGTTAATTTGGTGCAGGCCCAAAACATGTGACCCAGTGAGGCTGGAACTTGATTGCAGTGTTTGCAGGTTGGATCTTGCCCTGGAAACATTTTGGACAATTTTAAATGAGACAGATGTGCTCGATATATAATTTTTACTTGAATAATTGTATGCTTTGCACATGTGGAGCTCGAGTGAATTCTCTGCATTGCTACCTTCCACTCCTTTTCTGATATGTTGAGTGAGAGATCCTTTTCCCACTGTCCTCTTGGACCTTTGAAAGGGAGGGACTCTAAAATAATTTTATATATTGCATAAATGCGGTCTGAGTCCTTCAAACTGAGCAATATTTTTTCCAGCATAGACAAAGGTGGGAGATGAGGAAAATTGGGCAGGTTCTGTTTAATAAAGTTTCTAATTTGAAGATAGTGAAAGAAATGTGTTGCTGGAAAGTTAAATTTAGAATGTAATTGTTCATAGGATGTAAATATGTTGTCTATGTACAGATCTCTAAGTGATTTAATCCCAAATGTTTTCCAGATATTAAAAACTGCATATGTTTGTGAGGGTTGAAAAAGGTGGATCTCATGCAGAGGTGCCACAGATAAAAGATTCTCCATCTTAAAATGCTTCCTACATTGGTTCCATATTCTGAGCGAGTGAAGCACAATTGGGTTATTAGTATATCGGCGATAACTTGTATTAATAGGGGCACAAAGCAGGGAATATAAAGAACTACTGCAGTATTTTATTTCTATTGCACACCAAACCTGTATATGTTCATCTATTTGTGTCCAGGTTTTGTTAGCTTGTATGTCTGCTGCCCAGTAATAAAACTGAAAGTTGGGTAGAGCCATGCCACCTTCTGCCTTAGGTCTATGTAGGGTTGCTCTTTGATTACGTGGATGTTTTAAGTTCCAAATAAATGAGGTTATGGTTGAATCTAATTGCTTAAAAAATACCATTTTCTTAATACTACTTTCTGTGTTGAGAAACTGCCCATCCTGCTAGCAGAAACAAAGCCAGGAGCCTGTACTTATGTGTGTGTGCTAAGAGGCTGCCTTTTTATTAGACTTTTTTATTTATTGCATAAATGAAGTTTTCAGTTGCTTTTCTGACACTTTTATAAAGAGCTTAGCTTCATTGCAAAAACGAGCACTTGTAAGGAGACTTTTTCTATTAGCTAACAACTGAAAATGGATATTTTCATGTAGCATTGTCACTTAGCAGCTTGAATCTTGGGAAAGAGCACTCTTTCTGTATGATACAAAATCTTTCTTTTAATTTTTAAAAAGTGTAAATAATCTGCTAGTAACGAACTGGGCCATCTGGCAAATGTCATCTGGGACCAAATGAAGACCAATTGAACACACCTAGGTTGTATAATTATTTGCTTTGATTATACTAGCATTGCAAAATGCCCATTTATTAAAACAGGTTTAATGGTACAATGGTAAGTCTGTTTAAAATTATGCAAATGGGGCTGTTCAGAGTGCCGTGGAGAGGGGTGGGCAGAGGTGCCCCATCTGCCACTCTAAAATAAACCATCCACTAGGATGCTGGGGGAATAGGAAACTGTTAAGGAAGTTCTTCATGTAAAAAGAAGGGGTGAACTAGTATTTTTTTTGGAGGATGGTTGACATGTGGTTGTTTTTCTGTTTGGACACCATTTTTGTTTTTGAGTCTGCATATCCAGTTATGGCAGAAGAGCAATTAGCTTTTTTTTTTGCCCATGTGGTTTATTTCACCTGCCTGGAGAGGGACATTACAATATAATTTAACATTCATTGTCTATCTGCAGTCTCTTAAATGCACAGAGGATTCTCTAGCGAAGCCCTCTATGAGTGGTAGAAGTAATGGTTTGAATGGTAAAGACAGTCCCAGTGCCAGAGAAATCCCTTGGGTTGGATATGCAGGGTACAATAGGGACAGTGAGACAGGTAAGACATTACAGATAAAAGTAATGTAGCTGGTTTTGACATTTCTTCCTATTCCCAATTTAAAAAGAGCCTAAGAGGTTAGTTGGTACCTTTCATGTTAGATGCATGTCACTGGTGATCTGATAACACGATAAAACAACAATAGGTACAAAAAAGGCTGTCAGTTGCCTCAGGTTCCAATTGACTTTTTGGCCAACTGCTAAGTCCTAAATTGGAGGCATAACACACTGAGTACATCTTCAAGTAATTGTGATTTAATAGAGAAAGAAATATCACAGGCTCAACTAGCCAACAGCATGGCCCATTTGTCAAGATAAATATAATTTTCTTCATTCTTCTGAAAATACCTTCCACAGCATGATTAAATACCTGTTCCACTACATTTCTTGATCCTAATGTGTAAAATAACACCAACGTATTTTTTCAGACAATAGGTACTGCGATAGTCAAGAAACACCTTTTTATTTTATTGTATTCAAACTTTTTAAAAATATGCCTTGTTCTTTCTAAAAACAGCGTGCACATCTTCTCCTAAATGTAATGACCTTCCTCCCTTAATCCCTGCATTTACATTCTTTATTTATTTATTTATTTTTGTTCTTACCGTGGAAACCCTGTGTGACTTACAGAGATGAATGAAATGCTTATGGAGATTAATTTGCTTTGTTTACTACTTCTGGTATTATGTTACAAAATTAAATCGGTCATGCTTAATGTCACTTGAAGAGCTACAGCATACTGCTATGTAGAGGTAAAAGGTTATCTGAGTTTCCAACATGTACAGACATGGCTGAAAATATTGGTACACTTTCACTTTAAAAAAACTCAAAACAAAAATATTCTTTATATCACATTTAGTAGGAAAGAAACTTTCCTTCTGATTCATGACCAAACATATAATTTTAAATGATTAAACAAATGACAATGACACAGACAGAAATATTGGTACTCTTAAACTAATATTTCATGGAAGTCTTTGGAGATAGAGGGTTGCCATTAAGCGATATCAATAGCTCTTAGTAAGCTCTGCACAGTCCCTGAGTTGTCCAATTGCCCATTCTTTTTCAGCTCTCTTAGGTTTGATAGGTACCTTCACCCTACTCCAACTTTTAGTTTTCCACAGATGTTCAGTTCATAGCAAGCCACCTCAGAGTGGTCCAATGTTTTCTTCTCCTTCATTCTTGGTTGCTTTCTGAGGTACATTTTATGTCACTATCCAGCTGGAGAACTTATGACCTGAAACTCAGATGAAGATTTCTGTCACTGTGCTGTACGTTTCACCCCTAAATTCCCTGATAGTCTCCTAATTTTATTGCGCCCTGAACAGATTCAAAGAAGCAGCAAAGCAACCTCAGAACATCACTAAAGAAACACATTACTTTAACATGGCCTTCTCATAACTTCACTGTAATTTAATCCTGACACTCTGTATATCCAATTCATTATAATAACCATTCAAAATCTGTACTAACCCCTACTCTCTCTTCTGTTTCCTTTTCCGGTGTCCTATTGGTGGTGGCTTGTGCCACCACCATCTACCCAAAGCACCATGATGTTCCAACAATGATGGATGGATTAAAAGCCAGAAGTCTGTATAACCATCAGCATCAAGTGACTCCGTGAGAACCCTAACTACAAAGAGGACTATTTCATTTATGTTAGGTAGAATGCCCAAAGGGGACTGGGTGGTCTCGTGGCCTGGAACCCCTACAGATTTTATTTTTTTCTCCAGCCTTCTGGAGTTTTTTTTTGTTTTTTCTGTCCACTCTGGCCATCGGACCTTACTCCTTCTTATGTTAACTAAGGTTGTCTTATTTTAATTTCTTATTTGTCTTTTATTCTTCTTTTCTTCATTATGTAAAGCACTTTGAGCTACTTTTTGTATGAAAATGTGCTATATAAATAAATGTTGTTGTTGTTGTAAATCTTCTCAATGTTTCACAGTAGGGATGGTGTTCCTTTCTTTGAAAATATTGTTTGGACACAAAGGTGATGTGATTTATCAAAAAGTGTTTTGTTTCATTTGTCCAAAGGAATTTTATTCAGATCTGTGGATTTTAGCATACACTTTGGGAAACCCAAAAACCTTTTTTGTGTTTCTGTCTTAGGTCTTCTGCCATTGAGACCATTTTCATCCTGACAGTGACAGATCATACGACTTGAAACGTTTGCACCTTGAATAGCATCTTAAACCTGTTTTAAAGTTTTCCTTGGTTATTTCTCCACCATCCCTCATTTTCTTTAATCTTGAGTCAATTTTCCTTATGCATCCCTGTCCAGGAATGATGACTAGAATTGCTTGGGATTTAAACTTTTTGATAATTTTGGCAACCGTGGCCACAGGATTCATCAAACTCTTTGGAGACGGTCTTGTTGCCTTTATATTGATCGTGCCTGACTGTTACTATTTTGCCTCCTCAGACAAGACTCTGTTTTTCCTTCATTTTCCATTTAAACTGGCTGAGTGATTACATGACAAATGATGAACATTAAAAGACATAAGTTTGCTTGAATAATCACTACAAGACAATTATTTCTTACAACTTCTAAAGGGTCCCCAATATTTTTGTCCCAGTCAGTTTGGAATGTTTTTATAGAATAAGCAAGAATTGAATTATTTTCATAGCTGTTGATTTTGGTTTCAGTACAAACCAAAGTAATGCATGTATGGAAAGAAAAGTTAAATTTTAAGCTAAATACTTTTCAGGAAGAATGGAGTATGATTTGAATGAAATGCAAGGGTACCAATATTTATGTCCATTTGTCATAAAATTTCTTAATTTGCAAAACTGGTTTCATGGATTCCATCTTTTTCCATTATTTTCAGTCCTATGCAGATCACTTAATTTGTGCCATCCAACTTCTAAATTCACACCATGCATTAGAGGGTCACGGGGAAGTGAAAATTATCCCATCATCAATATACACAGAGCATGAACTAGCCCTGTCAAAGACACCAGCTCCACAGAAGGCATCCATTTATAGAACATTAGAGTAATCTTGTAATCTAGACGAGAACAGGCTATTCAGCCAAATAAAGCTCACCATTCCTATCCACTTAATTATTCCAAAATAACATCAAGTCGAGTTTTGAAAGTCCCTAAAGTCCTACTGTCTACCACACGACTTGGCAGCTTATTCCATGTGTCTATGGTTCTCTGTATGAAGAAAACTTCCTAATGTTTGTGTGAAATTTATCCTTAACAAGTTTACCAATGTGTCCCTGCATTCTTGTTAAACTCATTTTAAAGAAACAGTCTCAATCCACTGTACTAATTTCCTTCATAATTTTAAACACTTCAGTCTTGTCACCTCTTAATCTCCTTTTGCTTAAATTGAAAAGGCTAAGCTCCTTTAATCTTTCCTCATAACTCATCACCTGCAGTCCTGGACTTAACCTGGTCGCTCTTTTCTAGACTTCTTCTAGAGCTTATATGTCTTTTTTGTAGCCTGAGACCAAAACTGCACACAGTACTCCAGATGAGGCCTCACCAGTGTGTTATAAAGCTTGAGCATAACCTCCTTGAACTTGTACTCCACACATCATGCTCTATAACCTAACATTATGTTAGGCTTCTTATTGGCTTCTGAACACTGTCTGGAAGTTGATAGTATCAAGTCCACTACAACTCCGTTTTTCATAAAATGTACTTTCAGTTTTCAGACCTCCTATTGTGTATTCAGACCTCACATTTTAACTTCCTTCATGTAATACTTTACTTTAAATTTAATCTGCCACAAATCTGCTCGAGCCTGTATCCTGTCCAAGTCCCTTTGTAATGATTCAATGGATTTGAGGCTATCTGTCAATCCACCTAGCTTGGTATCATCTGCAGTCTTAACCAACATTGTTATTTATATTCCTGTCAAATTCATTTATATATTGTATATTAGAAATAGTAGTGGCCCTAGCACTGTCCCCTGAGGGACTCCACTCTTAACATCATCAATTTCAAATAAGGTTCCTCGAACCATAACCCTCTGCTTCTGTTTTAGCTAATTCTGCACCCATCTACACACAACACCCTGTACTCCCACTTCTTTTAGTTTGATGCCCAAACCTCTCATGTGGTACCTTGCCAAATCCTTTCTGAAAGTCAAGTTAAATAATATCATGTGGTCCACTTTGATCATATCCTTTTGTTGCTTCCTCATATAATTCCAGCATATTAGTAAAACATGACCTCCCTTGTCTGAACCCATACTAATTGTTCAGTAAAACTCCTGTTCTTGCCATGTTTGCTCAATCTTTACCTTAATAATTCCTTCCATTAATTTTCCTGTGAAGCTTGTTAAGCTTAACAGCCTATAGTTTCTTGGATCTGCATGATCACCATTTAATTTTAAAGGGATAATATTTGCTGTTTTTCAGTTTTTTGGAATTTCCCCAGTGTGCAGTGACTGCCTAAAAATATGCGCCAAGGTTTATATGTGTACTCGCTAACTTCCTTAAGAAATCGAAGGTAAATATTATCTGGTCCCAATGATTTCTTTGATTTCAGCCTATTTAATCTGGACAGCATTTCTCCCTCAACATCTTTCAAATCACTCAGCGCATCCTTAGTAAACCCTGTTACTGCTGTGAGGTTATCCACTTCATCACATGTGAAACTGTATGCACAATAGACTAAGACACTTTTTAAGAAATAAATGTAAAAATGTATTAAACTGTGTGTTTGTGCAAGATAGTTTTCATTGCTCTGCTGTCCTGTGAGGGTTAAGCTAAAATGTCAGAATCCTGTTCATTTGATAGAGAGAGCAGAAGAATAACAATGTACAAGGCATGTTATTAATATTTAATGTTGGTAATGTCTTGTTATGCATAATTTATTAATTAAACATTGTCATAACAATGTATGTAAACAAAAAATGACTGATATATAGGATTCACTACTCTATGCGGTTTCAGGCATCCACAGTAGGTTTTGGAACGTATTACCCACCAATATAGGATTTCTGCTGTACTCATTAATGTGATGTTCATTTTTAACAATTTAATTTCAAAATGGTATATATTAATTTTAGCTAATTTGAGAAAAATAATCTTTTGTTTTCATTTCATGAGGTAGAGAGTACCAATAATGAAAAGTTTTAAGACGTTTATTACACCTATATTGAAGCAAGCCATTTTTAAAAATAAATACAAGTTTTCATAAAACTTTTGCATTTGGCAAAACACAACAAATCCACTATCAGTTGTTTCATTAATAAATTTTCCACATAACCATTACACACAGGTAATAAAAATTATATTAAAAACACAGGATAACCAGAAAGCAAAAGACCTGTAGGAGACCCAAGAAAAGGACTGAAGTACCTTCAGAAACACACAGTATAGAACATCATGAAGAGGGCATCAAGCAGTTCCACAAAAAGATTAGGAGAAAGCTGATGACTCACCTACTGCAAACCATTTCTCATAAACCTCCACTACTGGAAATGATGACTGACAGCATTAACAGCAAGTACCATGGATTAGCTGTGCATGCAAACTGAGAAAGCACATGTGCAAGCCTCACAGCATGCTTGAGTCCAATGGTAACACAAGCAAACATGGATGAAGTAGGTAAGTACCAGCAGAGTACAATGATTAGCAATAGATAACTCAATAAAAGGAAAGGAAAGAAATGAAATACTGGGCTAAATCCAACAACATTGAAGTCTGACACTGCCAGGTTGGACATTTGGAAGACACTGATTCACTGAAAGTAAATATAACAGTTTGTACTAAGAGTGAAGTGATTTTTTTTCACATTTTGTAATGAAAGTTTACATCCTAACATGCTATGAGACTGTAATAGGGGTTATTATATTCAGTCCAGGGATACCTCTGTGCTAGACTACAGGATATGTGAGGTTTTGTTAAAATAATGGCAAGTGATCATCTTTCTGTACCAGTAATTCTAATAATTTGAATATGCTATTTATCTTATTTTGTAAAATAAACTCTTGCCTTTGTACTAACAAAAGTGTCCAATGCTCCCAGCTATCTCAGAACAGTTAAGTCTGTTTGGGATCATCAGAAGTTTAGAGCCCATCGACAAGATCAGGTACAAGGTAGGAACAAACCCCGGGGAATAACTGCAGAATTAAAGATGTTTTTGGATTAAGGTAAAAGTTTTTAAAAAGCATTTTGCTCATAATGATGTAATACCTACGTGCCCCAGACAGTTGGAGTAACCTCCTCATTACAGGTGTCATTCAAAGTGAAGTTGTAAGTGGATTGTGTCACATTGGTTCCTGCAAAAGTAAATTCTGTTTAAAACTTTGATTGATTACTTAATTCCTATTAAAATTAATTAAATCCTACATTAGATCAATCTATGTTTAGAAAATGAACACCGTATGTTCTTAAAAATGTTATACTTTTGGTTAAAAATTTGTATTTCTTTAAATATATTTAAATTTTAAATATTTAAATTTCATTCAAATTATTATGTATTTTTATATAATTTAAATATTTAATCACAAGTGACAAGCTCAGAACAAAATACAAGCAGGTTACCGTCTATGTCGATTTTGTGATGGCAGACTTGAAAGAATAATATGTTTACATCAGGTTCTGTTTCCTTTTGGGGAAAACAGCAGCAGAAGCTGTCTCAATGCTTCAAGAGGCTTTCAAAGAAGCGTTTTATCCTTAAAGTGCTCAAGCAATTGCAGATGCTGTGCGGAGAAGACGACCCGAATTGCGGTGATCAGGCGAGTGACTTCTGCATCACGACAAGCTCCTGTCCACGCAGCATTGAGTGTGTGGCAGTTTCTTATGAAAAACGGGATGACAACAGTCCCTTCGTGCCCCCCTACTCCCTGGACCTTGCACCCTGTGGTTTGTTCTTATTTCCAAGAATAAAGAGGGACCTTAAAGGAAAGCGTTTTTTCAGGATATAGAGGAGGTCAAGAAGCAAACAACGGAGGCACTGAAAAGGCTATCACTTTGCAAGAGTTTCAGAACAGTTTTAAACAATGGAAAAAAGTGGTGTGACATAAGTATTGTGTCTCAAGGAGAGTGTTTTGAGGGTGATTAGATTTTGGAAAAGTTCAGAGAAATATATGATCTTTAAAAAACAAATTCTCGTTATTTTTGGGTCTCCCCTTGTATGCCAGGAAAATCGTACAGGGCTCCATAATAAGAATTTGTACTGCAAGGGGAAAACAATAATAATCTGTTCAAATACATTAATACGGATCAGGACTTCGTACTACTGAAATAAAAGTCGGGGGGAAAAATAAAAATAATTTGTTTGAATGAATTTTTTTTTTTGCTTGACACCTATGGGGCTCCATATGACACCATATGAAAGTGGGAAAAACTTTAGAAGAATAAGACTTGAATAGCACTGAGATTTTCTATTCTTTTAGTAGTGGTGGTAGTTTCTATCTTAACTACTAATCTTTTGCTTTCAACAGTAAAAACATATGTCAGTGTCATAAACTGAAACATACCTGGTTTAACGCTGACATTTGCAGATCTAATGACTGTATTCCCATCCAGGCATACACAACTTATTGTGTATAACGAGTCTTCAGTGAGGTTTTGTAGCTGAATTAACCCATTGCTGAAAGAGTAAGTATTTCAAGTTCACTGAATAAAATAGTGGAGATACAAAATGTTTCAAATTCAGTCCTTGTTAACTAATGTGTTTTACAGCTTTAATTAAGCATTTCATGTTTTTCATTCTTCAGGCTTCTTGTTTTACTAGCTGTTTTTCTGAGTCTGTACTCCTAGAATTTCTGGGACTAAGATCAATTCCACAAAATTTTCATAGATTCTGAAATATACATTATGAACATTTATTCTGACATAAATAAATGTCCCAATGAAAAGACAGTGACTCAAGGGGCAAAGACGCTAGAGTGATGTCCTTGGGAATTACACTCTTCCACTATTAAATCCTCAAGACTGTGTACCAGAAATTCTTTATTAAACAGGAATCTGGTCTCGTCTAGCTGTTGTTCTGAGTGCCCCCTGTAGATGTCACTATTTTATTTAAACTTTGCATCAGCTGCTAGTTTATTGTTTCACCAGTGGCACTTCGGATGAATAAACCTTGCACAACAGGTTTCTTTCTGAAATCACAAAGTAACTGACACTTGCTGCTTTTGTTGTTGGGCTGTTGTAAAATGGCGTTTGCTGGATTATTGCTAGTTGTATCGTGCTCTTTGCCTGAAGAGATGAAGTAGAGTGATATGTGCCAACATCTCATTTCACAGATCTTACCAGCATTTATAGTTTTGCGTGGTGTCTTTAACAAAACAAATAATTATAAAGACTTTTATAAAGCGGGTGGCACAGTGGCGCAGTGGGTAGCGCTGCTGCCTCGCAGTTGGGAGACCTGGGGACCTGGGTTCACTTCCCGGGTCCACCCTGCGTGGAGTTTGCATGTTCTCCCCATGTCTGTGTGGGTTTCCTCCCAAAGACATGCAGGTTAGGTGGATTGGTGATTCTAAATTGGCACTAGTGTGTGTTTGTGTGTGTCCTGCGGTGGGTTGGCACCCTGCCCGGGATTGGTTCCTGCCCTGGGCCCTGTGTTGGCTGGGATTGGCTCCAGCAGACCCCTGTGTTCAGATTCAGCAGGTTGGAAAATGGATGGATTTTTATAAAGCACACAGAAAAATTCAGTTGATAGTAACAATATGAGAAAATGCAATTAAAGATAATTAAAATATATGATAAATTACCAGTTGTTGACAGCCACTGTGTACTATATATACATTTTCAAACCTGCTTAATCTGGTTGCCTATCCCAGCAATATTGAGAATCATCTCTAGATGAGTTGTGGGAAATCAGTCATTCAGATAACCATACATGCATGCATAGGTCAATTTAATGTAACTAGCCTATTTAACATGAACATATTCAAGATGTGAGCAAAAAGTTGGGGCAAATGATCATACATCATACTCATGCAAGTGATTGGAGCACAAAATTATTTAAAAGTGGCGAGAGGCTTTCAAGGTATGAAGAAGGAGAAAAGTCAGACAAGCAAGGAGAGAGCAGACACCAAATTCATCAAAGTGAACAAAAACAAAACTTGCAGAAAGTCTGAAAACAATTTATGTCCTCAAATGCTAAGCATTTTGTGTCTCCTGTAATTGTTGACCCCGCCAATTAAAAGTATACCAGTTCCAAAGTCTTCACATTGGAAGTTATTTAACCAACTCTGCTTGAAACACCATTTTGTCAGAGTGTGTGACTGCTCATAGCTGAGCTCAAATGAGTTACCTGGAGTGGCCTGAGGAAGCGGTTCAAAGACGCCCTTAAGATGTACCTTACAAAAAGGTCCAATGAGCACACTATCTGGGAGACAGCAGCAATTGAATGTCACAACAGGATTAATTAGGCAGTAATTCACTTTGAGACTGATCTTCTCTCTCACAAGGTGGACAAAAGACTACAAGAGCTTCCTAGCAGAATATTCTGCTCCTTCTAAACCTTTGAAATAAAGTATGACATAGAAAATGTGTACCTTGGAAGAAGGAAGAGCTCATATTCTTCTTTGCCAGTTTCTATCACTGAAATTGTACACTCCGTAGCGATATTGCCAGAAGCTGCCCAGTGAATAGCAACACCAGAGGAGTTGATCATGCTAACAGACAACTGTACCTGAGGTCCTACAGATTAAAAGAAAAAAGTATACAATTAAATTAAAACTTATAGATCAAATTCACCCACTTATTATTCAGATTTAGTCGTTCATACAGACATTAATGTAATGGAGCCACGGGAAGGATTTTGGGGTACAGTAATCCCTCCTCCATCGCGGGGGTTGCGTTCCAGAGCCACCCGCGAAATAAGAAAATCCGCGAAGTAGAAACCATATGTTTATATGGTTATTTTTATATTGTCATGCTTGGGTCACAGATTTGCGCAGAAACACAGGAGGTTGTAGAGAGACAGGAACGTTATTCAAACACTGCAAACAAACATTTGTCTCTTTTTCAAAAGTTTAAACTGTGCTCCATGACAAGACAGAGATGACAGTTCTGTCTCACAATTAAAAGAATGCAAACATATCTTCCTCTTCAAAGGAGTGTGCGTCAGGAGCAGAGTCTGTAAGAAAGACAGGGGAAAGCAAACAAATCAATAGGGCTGTTTGGCTTTTAAGTATGCGAAGCACCGCCGGCACAAAGCTGTTGAAGGCGGCAGCTCACACCCCCTCCGTCAGGAGCAGGGAGAGAGAGAGAGAGAGAGACAGAGAAAAACAAACAGTCAAAAATCAATACGTGCCCTTCGAGCTTTTAAGTATGCAAAGCACCTTGCAGCATGTCGCTTCAGGAAGCAGCTGCACAGAAGATAGCAACGTGAAAATAATCTTTCAGCATTTTTAGACGAGCGTCCGTATCGTCTAGGTGTCCGAACAGCCCCCCTGCTCACACCCCCTACGTCAGGATCAGAGAAAGTCAGCGCAAGAGAGAGAGAAAAGTACGTTGGGTAGCTTCTCAGCCATCTGCCAATAGCGTCCCTTGTATGAAATCAACTGGGCAAACCAACTGAGGAAGCATGTACCAGAAATTAAAAGACCCATTGTCCTCAGAAATCCGCGAACCAGCAAAAAATCCGCAATATATATTTAAATATGCTTACATATAAAATCCGCGATAGAGTGAAACCGTGAAAGGCGAAGCGCGATATAGCGAGGGATCACTGTATTTCAGCTCACTTGCCTGCTTTTTTCACCCACTGTCACTACCCAATCTGTATCTTCTGCCTGACTTGGATTGTGCATTTGCACTGTTTTGATGAATGCATACAGAAGATTGCATTTTATGATGATCTTGTCTGATCTGTACGGTGGATATGTATTATGTTACGACATGCCATAATATTCATTGTTAAGCTGGACTTTTTATTTATTGTGAGAGATGAACCTTCATCCCAGCTATTATGGACCCCACTCCCTTACCTGGCTGGGAAGTCTGAGGGGGTGTGGCAATATCTCCATTTTGTGTCAGGACCCAGCTATAGAAAGATGTTAAGGCAGCTACATCAGGGTTGACAAAACTAATAGCCACTGAGTGGCACCAGGGATACAAATGGGAACCAGGAAGGAGAGCACAGTGGGGAACTACCTACTATGGGCAGAGCATCCCCCCATTCATTGGATGGCCGCATCCTATCTCGAAAGCTCCAGTATGGATGCCTCCAGGGCAATATGAGAGTTGTGGTCTTCTGGGCCTGCCTTATCTGGTTCTGTGGGGGCCACCAGGGGGAGCTCTCATATAGTGATCTGCTTCCCGCAGGCAATAGATTAGTACCTGGAAGTACACCAGGGTCTAGAATTGAAAGAGAGCCCTTCACTCGGCTGAGAAAGTCAGACTTGGGAGGAAGAAGATAACACTTGCATGGAGGAATATGTGAAGGAGTAGAAAAGAAAGGAAAAAAGGAAGGAAGTATGTTGTGACTGGAGATACATGACCTGGGGAAAGGTACTTTGTTTAATAAAAATACCTTTACTTGAACCTGGACTGTTTGTGTGTAGTTGTGTGGGGAGGTTTGGGCTCAGTGATGCCCTCTTTAGGCCACATTTTTAACAATTTTGTTAACATTAAGGTTTAGTTTGAAAGATGAGAGTATTTGACGTGTACAACTGAATATCTTTCAAAGTGAGAATTTAACCACAGTTTAAGTAAGAAGTGAACAAAGTTGGACATTATAAACAAAGTTTTGATAGGTTTATGGGATCGTTATTGTTTTGTTCACAGAGTACAGTGGAATTCTTACTTGTACATATTATTCAGCATCCAACAACAACACAATACTTCATTCAAAATAGGAGCTGTTAGGAGCCACAACATGGGCAAACATCCTGCTTTAGCTCCCATCATCAGGTTAGAACAGCAGCAGCTTGGAATCACCACTGTGGCATACACAGTCTGGAGAAGAGAGATCCAGAGTTAAATGTTCTAAACACTGAGCGACAAGAACGTTACATGGTAAGCCTGATCCTGCAGAGGACAACAAATCACTTTGCCTTTGGTTTACTGTTTACCAGCTTCAGAGCTGTCTTTGTGCCGCTGCTGTTGGAGATGGCGAATTGCCAGCAACCCTGTTTATAATAGTATACGTATTTTCCCCATATTCGTTATAATGAAATACAGGTAAAATTCCATTACAACAAATTGCCGGGGACCTAAAAAATAGTTCGTTGTAATGAAAATTTCGTTGTAATGAGATTCTGTATTTGTTGCTATAGTGCTTTCTTTAACTTGCGTCCAGGTGTTTGCAACCATTTAATAGCTTCTTTCATGTTAATTTTAATCTTCTCCTGTCTACAGGTTATGCTGACGAGAATTTTCCTCAGCATTTCCTTGCAATAATACACTTTCAGGGTGCGAATGATGCTCAAACCCAATGACTGAAAAACTGCTGTGCAATTGGGTGGGAGGAATTCAACGCGAACATTATCTAAATTCGGAAGCATGTTGTGGGCAGCACAGTTATCAATCAGAAGCCAAATCATCCTTTTCTTCTTCTTCATATTGTGAGGTTTCTGAACTCCGCAATTGAGCACGCAAGATCATGCATGGCATTATCTCTCCTCTGCGTTCTGCATGTCCAGGAATGGCATAAGGGCCAGCATCTGAGTGGGTAGTCACTATCACCTGGTACATGTAATGATGTGACTGCTGTTACAGTGAATAGTATGAGCCAAATGAAGCACTTACCAACAAACCACTCACCATGTCACATCTGCCAAAGCTACTTTGCCTCAAAATAAATGAATCAAGGGTTGACCCAGGCCACTGAGCCACAACGTTTGTCAGTCACATCTGGGCATCACAGATGACTGGAATGAAACTGCTGAACGTTAACAAATTACATTAAGATAAACATTCACTACTGCAAATTTCTGTTTTATGTTGACTCAAATATGTTATGCTTTATGTTTGTGCACCTACAACATCATACGAAAACTTGATGTAGAGTACCACCGATTGGTTAATGGCTTCTAGCACAGCAGGCATGACAGAGTGAAACTTACCTGAGATACCGTTGACCTGTCAGCTGGTTCCCTGAGGAGTGACAACAGGTCGCTGATATAAATTGATGTGAAACCAAAAAAGTTTTTCAGTGCAAAAATGCCCAGCATTGGCCCTCTTAAAAGGGAACTAAACTGCAGTCTATATATTATATTCATCACGTCTGAGGTGTATAATTCTTGTCATATCTTCTTCTTTCAGCTGCACCCGTTAGGGGTCGCCACAGCAGATCATCCTTTTCCATATCTTCCTGTCCTCTGCATCTTGTTCTGTTACACCCATCACCTGCATGTCCTCTCTCACCACATCCACAAACCTTCTCTTAGGCCTTCCTCTTTTCCTCTTGCCTGGCAGCTCTACCCTTAGCATCCTTTCCCAATATACCCAGCATCTCTCCTGTGCATATGTCCAAGCCAATGCAATCTCGTCTCTCTGACTTTGTCTCCAAGCTATCCAACCTGAGCTGACAGTCTAATGTACTCATTTCAAACTGTCCATCCTCATCACACCCAATGCAAATCTTAACATCTTTAACTCTGCCACCTCAAGCTCTGTCTCCTGTTTTTTGGTCAGTGCCACCATCTCTAACCCATATAACATAACTGGTCTCACTACCGTTCTGTATACCTTCTCTTTCACTCTTGCTGATACCCGTCTGTCACAAATCATTCCTGACACTCTTCTTCACCCATTCCACCCTGCCTGCACTCTCTTTTTCACCTCTCTTCCACAATCCCTGTTACTCTGTACTGTTGATCCTAAGTATTTAAACTCTACTCCCTACATCCTCACCATTCCACTGACCTCCCTCTCATTCACACACATGTATTCTGTCTTGTTCCTACTGACCTTCATTCCTCTCCTCTCTAGAGTGTATCTCCACCTCTCCAAGGTCTTCTCAACCTGCCCCCTACTATTGCTATAGATCACCATGTCATCTGCAAACATCATAGTCCAAGGGGACTCCTGTCTAATGTCATCTGTCAACCAGTCCATCACCATTGCAAATAAGAAAGGGCTCAGAGCCGATCCCTGATGTAATCCCACCTCCACCTCAAATGCAGCTGTCACTCCTACTGCAGACCTCACCACTGTCACACTTCCCTCGTACATATCCTGTACAACTCTTACATACTTTTCTGCCACTCCTGATTTCCTCATACAATACTACAACTCCTCTCGAGGCACCCTGTCATATGCTTTTTTCAGGTCCACAAAGATGCAATGCAACTCCTTCTGGCCTTCTCTATACTTCTCCATCAACACCCTCAGAGCAAACATCGCATCTGTGGTGCTCTTTCCTGGCATGAAACCATACTGCTGCTCACTGATCATCACCTCTCTTCTTAACCTAGCTTCCACTACTCTTTCCCATAACTTCATTCTGTGGCTCATCAATTTTATCCCCCTGTAGTTACTACAGTTCTGCACATCCCCATTATTCTTAAATATCGGCACCAGTACACTTCTTCTCCACTCCTCAGGCATCCTCTCACTTTCCAAGATTCTATTAAACAATCTGGTTAAAAACCCCACTGCCATCTCTCCAAACCACCTCCATGCTTCCACAGGTACATCATCTGGACCAAGAGCCTTTCCATTCTTCATCCTCTTCATAGCTATCCTTACTTCCTCCTTGCTAATCTGCTGCACTTCCTGCTTCACTATCTCCACATCATCCAGCCTTCTCTCTCTCTCTCTCTCTCTCTCTTTCTGTTCATTGATCAGCCTCTCAAAGAGTTGCCCTAAATATATGCATGTTCCCTCATCAGCATCTTTTTGTGCACACACAAGCTTTATAAATGAGACCATTGGTGAGAATTTGAGCCATAAGGTATTAGTGCAAATGGCAGTACCACATACCCATTCTCCTACAGACTTATATTCTTAATTAATGCTGTACTCATCCCAGCACTACCTGAAAAAATGGTGAAGGGCGTATCCAGAGCATGTAGTTGTATAAGGAAGTTGAACTTGACTGCCCAGCACATTGTGCCATTGCTTAAAACATTCTGTTCTACTTAAAAAATCTTTTAATATTTATTGTCCTAAACAAAATGGGAAACTGCCAACAAAGCAGGAGTTAGAAAGTATACTACTTGCTTCAAAGACAGAAAAAATTAAAATAAAAAATTGGCTTTTCAGATTAGCACTATGAAACTCATGGTAAGAACAAGAATGTACGGTACCAGCCTGCCATTAAGGGCACACTTACAGAACTTTTGCAGGTGGTGTCAGTACCAGACAGTGAGACATTTTATAAATACCTCTATAAACAACACGCTTACTATAACAGATAATGAATTTAAAATCAGAACACCCAGCAGTCTACAACAATACATACCGACACTCTGACTGTTCACTTGCTGCCCAGTTTTCCATATCAGAAGTAGTAAAAGTATGACTTTCCTCATAACAGAAAAGCCCCCAATATGTTCATTGTACAATCTTCATGCCAGGTAGCATCTAAACAAAGGCATTATTTAACTTACACGCTGCACTGATGCCTGCTTTGTGCACTGCATTTCTAGGCGTTGCCAGGGCTTACTCTACCGGTGTTACCAGTTAAGAAAACTGAGACCTTCTGGTGAGACCTGAGATGGGATGAAGTGGGGGGGTTTGGTTTGCAGGGTGGGTCAACATTTTACAGTTACGTAAATTGCAAAGCACAATCTGTAGGCGGCACAACTTTAAAGTTTAACTTTTGCCTTTACTGAATTCTTTAATCTGTTTTATCATTTTATAAGAATAGGAATGCAAGGTTTAGTAAGGAAGACCCCCCCCCTTTGGAGTTTTTGTGCCCTGTTTTCTTTGTAATTTTTTATTTTCTTCAAAATTTCAGGGTAAGGTTTGTTATTTAGTGAGATTAGAAAATTGATCAAGGGTGTGAATATGTTTGCATGGTATGCACTTACTTACAGTATATGAAGAATAGTCCATGACACACAGTTCAAAGAATATAAAGGGTTTCAAGATGTCAGAGTGCATTGGGGGAATTCCTAAAGACGGGGCGATAGCAAATGTCATGTTATATAAAATTGGTGATCCAAGTAAGTATAGGTAATTAACTTTAGCATGCATTACAGATACATTATTAGAAGGAAATATTAAGGAAAAGGTTGAGTATCATGGAAGAAACAAGTGCATTAAGGGGCTGTCAGCATGGGTCAGATTGAAGATACATCTATCTATCTACATGTATCTGTTTTCACTAAAAAGGATGTGATCAGAGAGGTGTATATGACATCATTTATCTTAATTTTCAGAAAGCTTTTGATAAGGTACCACATGAGATGCTGGGCATCAAACTAAATGATGTGGGAATTTGAGGGACACCATCCATAGATGCCTAAAAATTTGGCTCAAGCACAGGAAGCAAAAGGTTATGGTGGGAGGAAGCTTATTGGAAACAAGACAGTGCTAAACGTGGTATGGCTGCTGTTTTTATTATATGTTAATAATCTGGGGTCTCATGTATAAACGGTGCGTACACACAAAAATGTTGCGTACACAGTTTCCACACTCACATTGCGATGTATATAACCTAAACTTGGCGTAAAACCACACACATTTTCTTGCCAGCTAAATGCTTGGCGTACGCAAATTCTCTGCTCGGTTTTGCAAACTGGTGGCACTCAGCGTCAAAGCAGTGCTTTTGTTCCAGTATGGTTTCCCTTTCTTTTTTAGATCCACATCCCTGACACGGCTTAATTAAATACACTGAAATTAACTGCATATTGTTTATTAGTTTAAGGCATCCGATTGTAATTAATCTGTAACAATATAATGGTCCACAGAATGGCCAAACTATTCCAAATACTATAGCTGCTTTAGCGCTGTTCTGCACCTTCTTCTTCTTCTTCTTTAAGCTGCTCCCATTAGGGGTTGCCACAGCAGATATTCTTTTTCCATATTACTCGCACTGCACCACTCAGAGTATTTACAGTATATCACTGTATCTGAGTGGGGAATCACAGCTCTACTGCAGCTGATTGGAAAGAGAATTATCGGTATACAGCATCAAGCACACGTCATGCTGTTGAACTGCTCTCATACAGCAAACGCTTCAGAGCCTTTCCTGTAGGGACATTGCGGTTCAGAAACAGTTTCATCCCGAGTGCTCTAAAAGCACTCAATCAGTCCATCAAGTGCTCCTTGTAGAACTGTTTGTACTTATCAGTACAATTTTCTCACTGTAAACTTGTGATACAGTTATAATATTGCACAACCTCTGCCACTTTATAAAGTGCGTATTTACATATGACGACGATATCATTTTTAAGATGAAATGCAGCAAAATATGCTTATTACATTATACAGATAAAATGTTAACATTATTTAAATAATCTATATTGTTAATAATTAAACATGTGAGGACACGGTGGCGCAGCGCTAGCTGCGAGCTGGCGCTCATTCACGGATTGTTCCTGCCTTGCGCTGTATTCTTGCTGGAACTGGCGTGACACTGGATGGATAGATGAATAGAATAATTAAACATGTGCTATGAAGATATTTCAATGTTCCTTAAAAGTTCTGAATAATAGGCGTTCTAAGCCTACAGATGGCTTGACATCTATTACACAGCTGATTGTGTGGTGACTGGTTACTTGGAGAAAGAAAAGGAAGGACAGGAATTGGAGGTTAGTACGTCTGAAAGAGACAGTACTGGTGCAATAAAGTATTTTATCGAAGGTCGTGCATGACGCAGCAAGCATCTTGCAGGAGGCAGGAACAATCTGTGGACGGGGTGCCAGCACGTCACTATCACTGCGCCACCGTGTTCCCATGTTTAATAACATACTTTAACTCCTATCCTCATGAAAATGATATCAAGTATACATCTCAGTATTTAAATTATTTAGAGAGCTCTAATATAACGAATATAATGGATTCTGAGTCCTGTCGGAGGAAGAGAAAGCCCATTTAAGAATCATGAAGTGATTCACACACAGAGCACATAGAAGAACAAATACAATACAAAGCATTTAACGTGCTACTTTAGTTACGATGGGATTTGAGAAACTAGTAAATTAAACATTTTAAGATGAAGTTTATGATGTTCTACTTTAATGACAAAATAAACTACGTGATTAAAGTGGAAATTTTGAGATTAAAGTTCTATGCTTTTTTTCCCACTGTGCGCCTATTTTTTTATTTTTCTCTGTACCCTAATAAGCTTTCATATGACACCCAGACAGCGGGCTATGACTTGCCTTTTCACGGCGACTTTGATATCTGATTTCTTTTTTATTTCGGGCACTGTGCGACTTTGTGAGGTTTCGTGTTTCTCCAACACTCTATGTCACTCGATCAACTTTCTTTTGTTGTTTATACCACTGTTTAAACCAACAAATAGTACGTTATTCCTTGTCTCCACTTGGTATTCACTGAAATTCGTCTGTTTTCCCTGTGCTTTTGCCATTGTCTTTTCACAAAACGCCAAGCTTAAGGGCTATTTATATTGATTTGCATATTCAAAGAGGCATAATTCGGGGAGGAGTTGGGGTGGGACAGAAGGCGCGTTCACATGCGTTACTTTTTACACTGACCAGGATTTATGGAGCGGAAGAACATGGAAGTTGGCGAATGCACAAATCTATGCATCTGGATTTTTTTGTGCGTATGCACATTTCTGCTTTTGTCCTTACGCCATATTTTAGTGTGAATTCTACGCACTGCGTTATGCATGAGGCCCCAGGAGAGAAATATAAACAGAAAAGAGGTTAGGTTTGCAGATGACACCAACCTAGATGGCATGGCAGATAATCTAGAATGGGGTACTCAGCTCCGGTCCTCGAGGTCCATAGTAGTTGCAGGTTTTTACTTTAACCAAATTTTTAATTAGAACCCATTTATTTACTACTAAAGAAATAAGTTTTTGGGGCTTAGTTTTAATTAACTCATTTGTTAGAATTCAAAACCCTAATTGCCTATTTTAGTTTCAAACAGCTGTATGGAGGTTTTAATTTTTGCCCGTTTTCTTAGCCATCAGGTGCAAATGACAAAGGAACCACCAGCTCTCCAGCTAATATCCTTACACTTAAACCTACGTATATGTATCATGAAATATCTGTGTTAATATAATGTTTTGAAATATGTGAGAGAGGAGGGAATGTCCAAAGAGGTAGAAATCTATTCTGGGCTACAAAATGAAAAATTAACAATGTGATAAGGCCTTGTCTTGGAAGAGTGAAAAGCAGTAGCAGTCCATATAATTAAATGCCAAGTTTCATTATCTGCTTCTAATTACAAAGGTGGTTGGAATGAAAACCTGCAGCCACTGTGGACCTCCAGGACTAGAGCCGAGTACCCCAATCTAGAATCAGTCAAGTCATTACAGTGGGGCTTGGTCAGAACACAGGCTAGAGCAGATTTGTGATATAAGTAAATGTCAGGATACATAGGAAGAAAAATTTTTACATGTGAATGCACAATGGGACATCTGAAACTTGAAAGATCCCCTTATGAGAAGGATCTAGCAGTCATAGTGGACTGTATACCTAGACAGTGTACAGAAGCCCTTAACACTAGAATTACCAGAGCCTAAGAAGAAACTCGTAGATCCAGCCCACCTTAAATCCATTCGCACCTCTCCGTCAGCGTCTTTTGTCCTGTAAATGTGCCGATAAAGACAAGCAGCAAGCAGCCTGCTATTCCATTCCCCCACAGCCGCAGAACGTGCACAAAGTTCTCCCAGCTCATGCCTTGATTGATTATCTGGGAGTGAAGTACTGGAGTTTTAGTGTGGAACTAATAGACCATTATTTGGAACACATGCATTTCATATGTATTCCGTTTCTACAATAATCTGTGTAAAGACATTGTTAAAACAGAAACGCTTTCATATTCTAGTAGTAAATGACAAAATGTTGGCATAAACTATATAATGTGTGAGGCCTGAAGTCCAAAGATCAAATAAACACTTTCACAAAAGGTTCAGGGGTAAGACAACAGCTTCCATGCCGCAGTGGTAAGATTTGCTGACTTGTGATCCAGAGTCCCCGGTTCGATCCTGACAGCCACCTATATTTGCAGTTTTCAGTAGTGAGCTGCTCTTATTGTTAATATTATACAGTACACACATACATTTGGTTTGCGTCTGTAACAGATGGTGTACATTTATAGTACTTGTGAAAGTTACCATTTTATTTTCACTTTTATTCTCTCAGTCATGATCACGATACATACTATCGCCCTAGGAATCTGACGCTGTTAGTTTTTATTTGAAACTGGGAATAACTGTAGATGTGAGTGGTGTTTTGAGGCAATGAAACTGGACATTCTAAGATCTGGAGGGATAAAAGATGACACCCAAACGCTGGTGAATCTGCCTTCTTCATGTCTCACCATCACTTGATTTTTTTTTTTATTCAGTTTTATTGAGTGTTCCTGCTCATGCTGAATTAGTATTCACCTTATGGTCTATGATGTCAAAGACACACTGACAAAAAAAAAAACAGACATAGTTATATATGATATTTGGAATTATTCATTTTATGACCTGTATAGTATATTTCGGAAAACATTGTGGTACGGATGCAACATTATTCATATTATTTATATTCATTTGCATAACATCTTGCACTTATAATCACTGACCGCATGTTTCACGAGTTTTTTTTTTTTCCCCGATCTTGCCAGTGTTCACTTTTGGGTGCACAGTGCTGTTTCTTTTGTATTCCAGGACATGCAGAGGAAAAAATAGTACAGAGAGGTCAGTTCAGCGCTATATGCAATCATCAAATTCAAATGTTAACAGTTCACACACACGCAAGGACTGTCCTTCCTACATATACGACATGTATACTTGTTGCAATCGACAAGCTTCTGTTCCAAGACAGCCGCTTTCCCCAGGAAAGTAAACGGAGTCAGTGTCAGGTGCCTTTTCAATGTAATAGGAACCACAGCATAGAGAGAAGTGTGCACAAGGTTAGGCTATTTAGCAGGATGTGTTGAATGCAAGTCAAAGGAAGTTATGTCTGGATAGGTCCCACTCCTTTCCCCCTCTCTTTGGATAAGAGTCCTCTCTTCAATTCCCATGCTCTCATTTGCTGAAAGTATTTAAGTTGCACATTGTAAGAATAGGACTGGATGGTTGATTATTATACATGGATTATGGGAGATTCTTATATCATTTGCTGTGGTCTAACATTTTTCTCCAGGGATGCCCATTTTATCAGAAAGTTTATCTCCATTCTCTAAAAAAAACATGAGCTTCATTTTTTTTTTCCCTCTGCCATCACTACAAACAGTGTAAGTTACTTAAATATAATTTTTGGGTGGTGTATTTCTTTAAATTTGTTAATATTAGAAGTTAAATCAACCTGCGGAGAAACCAGTGATGTAACAAATTACATTTACTTTCATTATGGTGCTTGAGTAGATTATGTAGGGTATTGTACTTTTTAAAGTATTTTTAAATGCAAATTTTACTCCTTAAAAAGTGTATTATATAGTAAAGATCCCAAAGCGGATCATTACAAACAGGGCTATCTTAACTGATGGGCACTGGCTGGGGCCCCCAGGAGCATAAGTGCCCACAATGGTTTGGAGGCCTATATATACACCTTAGCATATGCATTGGGACATCCCAAAGTTGCTGTCTGTTTGCCTTTTAAGTCAGGGTAAAGCATATATATATATATTTACACACAAATGGTCTGATCACACCAGAATGACTAAAAAGAAAAAAAAATTCTTATGTGGCAGTCCCAATGAGGCATAATGCAGATGTATTGTTGGTATAAAAGGAGCCCTAGTAATGTTTCTTAACACACTTCTGTTGATTTATTTATTGGCTGAAAGTCCTCTGTGTTATTGTGTCAGAGAGAGGATGTGCAGCATTGCTCATAATGGCACTCGGTTTTCTTTTCATTCTATCCTTTGCTAAGACTTCCAGGGGGTCTAATGTGAATCCCATAGCTGAATTTGCCCTTTTAATTAGCTTGTTGATTCGGTGGGTCTGTCTTGAAGTGATGCTACCATCCCAGCACTCCACATCTGATCCACATCTATGACTACTCATTACTTTTATAGAATCTATTGTTACATTTGCTTTTACTTGCTGGTTTGGAAATGTCAGCATTAAAGAATATAAACCATCTAAACAACATTGTAAATATGAGCAGTAAAACTGTTTCGCAGCAGACCTCCGTCACGGAGCTGCATTACAATAAGATAACAAAAAAGGCCAACTCAATTCTGTCTGACAGTAGCCATTCTCCTTTTCCTAAATTTCAGCTGCTGCCATCAGACTGCAAATTTAGGCTTCCGATAGTAAAGAGCAACAAATTAAAGAACTCTTTTATTCCTAAAGCTATAAGCATGCTGAGTGTTGAATGCTTATTTTGTGTACTGTTAAAGGCAATTACAGTATTCATATTTGTACTAATCATTAATAACCCACCAATTCTATTATGACCACTTTTCTATAAACTCCAGTCATGTTCATACTATTCCAGAATTAACCCACGATGACACTCCACTCTCAATCCTGTCCTATTTTAATTCTGCACACCTCATTTTACATTTCACCTATTTCTGTAACTTTCTCAGACCAGTTATAAAGAGCACATTCTTCTTTTAGTTTATCAGTTTAAATATTTACTAACTCATAACTTAATAGGAGGTCGCACAAATGATCTAAAAAGCATTAGTGTGTCCTTGAAAAATAAGATTGAACTGCTTATTTTCAGTCAGCGCATTGAAATCAACCTGGGACTCTTAGCATACACACAACTCCGTACATTCAAAAACAGCTATACTATCTGTATGTTACACGCTATGTAAAGCATGGTGGTACTTAGCACAGGATGCTCCTTTTCTTCAGGGCCTGAAAGATATGTGAAGGTAGAAGATCAAACATACTGTATGCAATACATAAATTCTGGATGAGAACCTGCAGGAAATCTGGGATTTCAAAAAGGACTTTTCTTGTGGTAGCACTATTACCCAAAACAGCAGGTTAAGTTTAAAAAAAAAAAAAAAAGAAAACCACACTACAGTTTAGCTTTGGAGTCCATGTTCAGTAGAAGTCAGGGTAAAGCATAGATTGTAATCTAATTTAGAAGAGATGGCATAAGCTGAAAATTAATGTTTGCAGAGTAGTCTCAAATGAACTTCTACAATCATGAGCAACTGAGTGGCCAAACATTAGCTGGCAAGATATTTACATAAAGTCTCAAGACATTTCCAGACAATGGTTCATCTACTAAATAATTATGTAAAAAGGTATTTTATGTTTAAATGCAACATTAAATAAAGTTGACATGTTTCTTTTAAATTTGTGGTATATTATTTTGGTTTATTAATAGAAAAAAAAGTAATTTTTCCATTTATATGACAATATAGATTCTTAATGGGTTTTAAGGGTATGATGAAAATTTTTTGATGCAGACGAGTTGAAGGCCACTATCTAAGCATCCTGGGCTTCCATAACACCTTAGCAGTGCCACTGGCTGATCGCCTCCATGCCAAGCCGCATTAATTCATGCAAAAGGAGCCCAGACCAAGTATTGTGTGCATACATGGACACACTTTTCAGTAGGCCAACATTTCTGTATTAAAAATCTTTTTTTTTTTTTTTTGGTCTTATGTAATATTCAAATTTTTTGAGATACTGAATTTTGAGTTTTCATCACCTTCAAGACATAATCAGCAAAATGAAAAGAAATAAATGCTTGCAATTTATCACTTTGTGTGTAAAGAATCTATATACAAGTTTCACTTTTTGAACTGAATTACTGAAATAAATTAACTTTTTGATGATATTCTAATTTATTGAGATGCACCTGTATATTGAATGTTTGTGGATAAGAATTTTACAACTAATTCACAAAAATTACTCAGAATTTAAATTGCAATCTTTTATTGACTTTATATTAGTTATTTTACACATTGCAGCAGATGTCTGATTTGCAGTAATGAAATTAATTCAACCGCCAAATCAAACCAATAAGAGTCATTTCTGCAAATGCCATTTACAAGGCAAAAAAAAAGCAAAGTTCAATTCCAAGTGTCACTTCAAATTCCCTATAAAGCACTCCTTCTGATGTGGTTTACTCCATTAAACATGTAAGAAACAAACTACGGCTGAAATAAAATTAAGGAAAAAAAAAATTACACCACTTCATCATCTGAGGTATCACTACTGGTTGTTTCAACTTCATCATTGTCAGTGGTGTGACTGAAAGTGCCATTTTTCCAATTTTGAAAATAATCCCCCGGAAGGCCATTTTTCAGACAGTTTTTTCTAAATCCATTTTTCTGTAGCTGAAACAAAAGAGAAAAAAAAAGTTTTGAGTAGCACATTAATTTAACAATTACATTTACCAAAGGTGAAGCATGGTTAGGTTTACAATCTCAATCCTCATCACTCATATCTGCTTTCTGTTCAAGCCATTCAAAGCACGGTCATTTTATTTTTTTCCCCTCCAACTGCTACATTAAGCAAGTTAAACTTCTCTGGCATGGTAAAAAGGGGATGAATTTAAGCCACCTGCAAAATATATACACAGGGTATAACAAGGATAGAAAAGTAAAAGTAAAATGACAACGCAATAGAAGGAGAATTTCAACAGACTGGACCGGAGTGGTTGTTCCAGCATTTGCAACTAAAGAAATTTATATTAAAACTAGAGAACGAGAACTAGATGAAGCAAATTCAGAAGCTTCATGGGATGTACTGAACTTAGAAGAAATAGCTGCAGTAGCAGCAAAGTCAGAAGCCTTAGAAGCAACTGTAGAAAACAATGATGAACTTAATCACTAGCTTGACAGCCAGCTAGGGTTTCAGCCTGAAAATCCCAAGCAGCACATAAAAGAATATGCACAAGCACATTCACAACCAAATGACAGCTTTCAGGTATCATCAGAACAAGGGGCTGCATCTGTACATTACATTCAGCTGTCATCAACTATACAACAGCAAATGGAAAGAATGCCTTTTCAATATTCTCAACAGCAAAACATCATACTCTGTGTAAAGTGACCTTGGGTATGTGAAAGGCGATCTACAAATGCAACTTATTATTTATTCTTATCGAGCAGCTCTTTCACAAGAAGTGCTCCAAGATCCACTTTAATAGGATAGCAGGATGTGCATCAGTCAGTATGGCCCTCTATTTAAAAAAATTCTGGCTTTAAAAGAGCAGCTCCACAATTGCCCCAAGGCCAAAAAGTCACATTTAACACAACTATCTACCTGCATCATTATTACCCATGCACCATTAAGGTGACACAGGACAGAGTTAGGTCAGGGACAAACATGAATAATTTTGCAATATTTATAGCTTATTAGAAAATAATAAGCACCTTTTATTGTGTTAAGCTTCTTTATAATGAGCAGTGCACAGAGCACAAAAATACAGCATTTTAGGACACTGGAAACAGTCACACCTGTGCTACACACTGAAACTAGTCTGAAAGGGTTCTATCAATTTATTAGATGTTAAGTACCGTAATTGTTGAGTTGGGAGGCTACAACACGCTCAAGAACTTTTGACAGAAAAGGTATGTGAGAAATAGGCCAAAATTTGTTAAGATTATCAGCATCAAGACCAGGGGCCTCATGTATAATGCTGTACGTAGAATTTACACTAAAACATGGCGCAAGCACAAAAGCAGAAGTGTGTGTACCCACAAAAAAATTCCTGATGCATAAATCTGTGCATTCGCCAACTTCCACAGTCTTCTGCTCCATAAATCTCTGTCAGCGTGAAAAGTATCGCACGTGCAAGTGCCTGCTGCCATTCCCCAAACTCCTCTCAGAATTACGCCTCTTGAATATGCAAATTAATATAAATAGCCCTTAAGCTCAGCGTTCTGTGAAAAGGCAATGGCAAAAGCACAGGGGGGAAATAAAAGAATTTCAGCAAATACCAAGTGGAGGCAAGGAAAAACGTACTATTTGTTGGTTTAAACAGTGGTATAAACAACAAAAGGAAGTTGTCGGTGAAACTTGAAAGCTCAAGTTCAAAGTCGCACAGTGCCCGAAATAAAAAAAAAAAAAAAAAAAAAAGTTGTCAGATATTAAAGTCATCTTGAAAACGTGAGTCGTAGCCCACCGTCCGAGTGTCATATGAAAGCTTATTAGGGTACAGAGAAAAAAAAATAGGCACACAGTGGGGAAAAAAACTTGAAATGTCAACTTTAATCTCAAAATTTCCACTTATATCATAGTTTATTTTGTCATTAAAGTAGAACATCGTAAACTTCATCTTAAAATCGTTTAATTTACTAGTTTCTCAAATCCCATCGTAACTAAAGTAGCACATTAAATGCTTTGTATTGTATTTGATCTTCTACGTGCTTCTTAAACGGGCTTTCTCTTCCTCTGACAGGACACAGAATCCATTACATTTGTGATATTACAGCTCTCTGAATAATTAAAATACTGAGATGTATACTTGATATCATTTTCATGATGATAGGAGTTAAAGCATGTTATTAAACATGGGAACACGGTGGTGCAGTGATTGTTCCTGCCTCACGTAAGATGCTTGCTGCACTGTGTGCGACCGTCAATGAAATAATTTTTTGAAGCAGTACTGTCTCTTTCAAACGTACTAACCCCCAATTCCTGTCCTTACTTTTTTGTCCACATACCCAATCACCACACAATCAGCTCTGTAATAGACGTTAAGCCATCTGTAAGCTTAGAACGACGATTCTTCAAAACTTTTAAGGAACATGGAAATATCTTCGTAGTACATATTTAATTATTCTATCCATCTATCCTTCCAGTGTCGCGCCAGTCCCAGCAAAAATACAGCACAAGGCTGGAACAATCCGTGAATGGAGCGCCAGTTCCTTGCTAGCGCTGCGGCACCGTGTCCGCACATTTAATTATGAACAATATAGATTTAAATGAAGTTAATGTTTTATCTGTATAATATAATAAACATTTTGCTGCATTTCATCTTAAAAATTATATTGTCATCATAAGTAAATATGCGCTTTATAAAGTGGCTCAGGTTGTATCTATACTAATAAAAGGCAAAGCCCTCACTGACTGACTGACTGACTGACTCATCACTAATTCTCCAACTTCCCGTGTAGGTAGAAGTCTGAAATTTGGCAGGCTCATTCCTTACAGCTTACTTACAAAAGTTAGGCAGGTTTTATTTCGAAATTCTACGCGTAATGGTCATAACTG